>NC_051210.1:71698857-71963883 GCF_015220075.1 Falco rusticolus | reverse complement strand
CTGGTGGATGAAAAAACCTACACTGATGCATGAGAAAAGGATGCCATGAACACTTAACTCCAGAGTACAGAAGGATCTAACCTTGTCTCTATAGGCCGGGAGAAAGTACCTTAATTAAGAACAGGGCATGAATCTTTAAGTCAGATTCTCTTCTTAATGTTTGTTTTTGAACAGCATGGTTTCTTGCATGGCTTGCTGGAATTTTAATCCCCATCCTGATGCTTAAGTGTTCTTATGAATTACAAAAAAATGCTATCCAGGTGTCTGAAGTGTAACTATGAATTTCAGTAGATAGCAAACTGCATAAAAGACATCCTCTGAAGTGCTCAGCATGACAAAACCCATGTGCTTTTGTGGATGTCCATGCAGACATAATTTTATGCCAGCAAAACAACACAGTAAAATAGATTATGTTCAGAACAATGCATAGTTA
The DNA here is from genome assembly GCF_015220075.1 of Falco rusticolus. Classification (NCBI taxonomy): domain Eukaryota; kingdom Metazoa; phylum Chordata; class Aves; order Falconiformes; family Falconidae; genus Falco; species Falco rusticolus. The sequence goes on along the minus strand of NC_051210.1, from coordinate 71,963,450 downwards.
TCTCAGGATGCTAGCAAGTTACCATGCTCAGAGGAAGCTCCAGGTATCTGATTGCTAAAGAAATAGAAACCTTATATTTGGCAAATCAGCCAAATAGGAAAGTACCTTGGGTGTGTAGAGACTGGACTATGGACTTAGAGGGCAGCTCTCTTAAGCCACTCATCTGGCTGTGCCGGGGGAAGGCACGGGAGCAGTGCGGTGCTGCGGGTGGCTTCTGCTGTTGCTGCTGCAAGGCAGGGCACTATAAGTTCATCAGAACCCCCCTCTGAAGAAAACAAAATCCCAGATGCTAAGAAAGCAGTTAAGAAGAAGCAGAGAGAAGAGAGAGAGAGAGTGAGAGTGTGCCCTGGGTGAGGAGAGATGAGAAGAAAGCAGCAGAGGCACTGCCATGAAGAGTATGTTGGTATGTGACGATAAAAGACCTTGTTGCAGCCAGCTAGTTTGGAGAGTGTGTGACACTCATCCACCACGTGTAGGTCATGAATCCACTGTTCAAAAGAGGCAGAACCCATCCACAACTGGCCAGATGTTGGTTTATGCCAGACCGGCAGTTTGGGCTGTGCACGGTGTGCGTTCAGCATGGCCAAAGAGCACTGCCAGCTGTACGTGTGCAGAGAGACGGTTTGCTTCATGTGTGCTGTGAATCTGAGCTATCAGTGCACAAAATCTGGGCTCTGTGTTGCATGGGCAGGGGCATCATCAGCCTGGGCATTGCAAGGAAGGGGCAGTTGCTCTGAGTGTACACAGCATCAGGTGTATGGCCTGAGCAGAGGGTCGTTCCAGCTCTGGCTTTGAGACTACGCATTAACAGCAAATCCTACTGGGTATCCAGGGTTTTCCTAAGTCATCAGTACAACGTGCTTCAAATCCACTCCTGTTTCTTTTAAATATTCATGCATTCGGTTGTAACAGTCACCTTCTCATGGACTAAAATAAACACAGATGAAGGAATCAAAATAGTATTTAGAGAGTTCTTCAAGAGATTTTTGTGATGGGTCTCCTCTTTTCACAGGTTCCTGGTGGGGTGGTGGTAAAGAGGTGCACACAGTTAGTCACACAGTTAAAGGGATCCAAAGGTGCAGGCTGACATCTAGTGACAAACTGAAAGAACCTTTAAAGCCCAGATATTCTCTGGCTTTGATTGCCTAAGAACTTTTAAATATTTCAGCCTCACCAAATAACTAATCAAGTTCTTAATGTGAAAACAGCCTCCAATTGCATTTTCAGGTTTCCCTTTGAAATGCCTCTTCAGTAGAAATATTGCTTTAGCAGTAAAAAAAACCAGCCAGCCCCCTTCATTCCTGTTTGCGGCTGTCTGCTTTATAACTTGATTATTCAATTGAGTGCCTGTGCAGAAGGTCTGATCTAATTAGTATCCCTGAGCTAGAGCAGGCATAGGTATGGCTGCAGTACACCTCAAGGATTTTAGATTGAGAGCGTGGATCTTCAGTTTCTAGTGAGGGTTATTTCTCTCCTGCTTCAAAAGAGAATTCTGATGAATCCATTCAGAGGAAGGTACTGAAAATCCTTTTTATAATCATTAAGAAGTTATAAGAATCTCCTCTGGGTGTATTCTCAAAATCAGTCAGTGCAGCAGCAGTTGAGACAAAGTCTGCAAGAAAAGGCTGGGCAGCCAGGTAACTCGTTACTTTGATGAAGTGTGGCTGTTAACATGCCTTAGATGTGTTCCCTAGTTGCAGGGAGTTTTTTTTCCTTAGAACTGCCTCTTTCAAATCCATATGAATTTGCACATGTTCAGGTTTCTCAGTCTATGTTTGTGCATAGCCTCAGAGACCTTCCCAAAACCTTAACTGTATATATAAACTCACAGGATGGCTGAGCAAACTGGGTCAAAAAAACACCTGGAGACAGAAACTATTTACTTAGTTGTGCAAGTTTTTTTAAACCTTGACCTACCTGCTTGGGAAGGACTGCAGACTATTTGGTGTGGGAAATAACAAAATACAAGTATCTATTTCGCTCAGACGCCAACTCTTTCCCTCACTCATACATTCCTTGGGTCAACGGGATACTATTTCTCCAGTGACCTGTGTTTTTCCTTGCACAGACCAACTGAATGAGTACGCTCATTGCACAGTTATCAAATTAACTATTCAACACTGACTTCTAGCATCATTGTTCAATGAACCTTTCCACTTTGTTTCAGAAGCCACATCTAACCTCATGCTGAATACAACTTGAATCTTGTGGAAAAATTACTTGTCTTTGTTATTTTTCAAATAGTCTCTGATCAACTTAGACAAGAAATCTGAAATCAAACATCTTCCATTTTATTTTCAGGCCAAATACTAAACCTAAGATAATGAAGTTGTTACTAATTCATAGCTACCAACAATTAGCCTGGAGTTAAAATGATGGGGAAATCACACCTGACCAAGCTGGTAGCCTTCTATCGTTAGACATCTTGGTGGATGACGGGAGACCAGTGGATGTTGTTTATTTTGACTTAAATAAGGCTGTTGATGCTCTCTTCCGTGACATCCCCATAGTCAAGCTGATAAAGTAGGGACTAGGTAAGTGGAAAGTGAGCTGTCTTGGAACTGATGGAACTACCAGGCTTAAAGGGTTGTGATTAACAACACAAAGTCCAGCTGGAGGGCAGTGACTGGTGGTGTGCCCCAGACATCAATACGGAGGCCAGTCCTGTTCGGCATCATCATTAATCAGCTGAGTGGTGGGACAGAGCACCCCAGCGTGTTTGCAAATAACAGAAAAGTGTGTGGAGTGGCTGATACACCGGAGGGTTGTGCCACCATTCAGAGGGTCCTCAACAGGCTAGAGAGATGGGCTGACAGGAGCCGCAGGCAGTTCAACAAAGGGAAACGCAGTGTCCCGCACCTGGGGGCAGATAACCCCCAGCACCAGTACAGACTGGGCACCGACTGACTGGACAGCAGCTTTGCAGGGAAAGACCTGGGGATCCTGGCGGACAAGGTGAACGTGAGCCAGTAGTGTGCCCTTGTAGCAAAGGCCAGCAGTATCCTGGGCTCTGTTCAGTAGAGCATTGCTAGCAGATCAAGGGAGGTGATCCCCTCTGCTTAGCCTGGTGAAGCCGAATTCGGGATGCTGTGTCCAGTTCTGGGCTCCCCCAGTACGGCAGAGAGATGAACTAGAGAGGAGGCTCTGGTATGATGGAGGGCTTGAAACATTTGCTATGCAAGGAGAGGCTGACAGAGCTGGGGTTGTTCAGTCTAGAGCTGACAAGGCTCAGGGGGATCTTATCAATGTGTGTAAACACCTGTTGGGGATGGCAGTTAAAGAGGGTGGAATCAGAGTCTACTCATTGCTGTCCAGGGAATGGACAAGAGGCAATAAGCACAAACTAAAATTCAATACATTTCATTTAAGTGTAAGAAACCCCCCTCTTTTTATAGTAACTGTGGTCAAGCACTGGAAGAGGTTGCCCAGAGAAGTTGTGGAGTCTCCATCTTGGCAGATGCTCAGAATCTAACTGGACACAGCCTGACCAGCCTGCTTTAGTGACTCTGTGCTGAGCAGGGTGTTTGGACTAGGTCATCTCCAGAGGCAGCCCTAACTATTCTGTGCCTCTGTGTGTTTCCGTTACAGCAAATAAATTGCTATGAATATGTCTTTGTTCCAATACAGTAGAATTAGCATGTCTGTCTTGCTTGACATTTATTCTGAAAAACCTCTAAGGACTTTATGCCCTCAAATAATCTCCTAATGTGTTTTTCAGATAATTTATTTTATGTTTATGGTCATAAACGGATTTCAAAAATGTTTTTACTGCTTTTTATTTCTGCTGAAACAGCTCACGGGACTCAGTGGAAATATACTCTTCCTCTTGTCCATCAAAAGGCATTTCCTGATGAACTGCAGTCCCTTTTCGATAAGCAAATCCAGTGATGCATATAGAGGTAGAGAGCTACCCATAAGCTCCTGAACTGAAGGTAACAGGGAACATACAGCACTGTATTATATAACTGCTCAACCTGTAAAACTGATCATAAATAGTGAAAAGAAGAATCTAGTCTGAGTTTCAGATTTGGGATTACATTTTCAGAGACACAGGCTGAAATCTTCTATTTTGAGCACACTTGATATAAAGCCATTCCAAGTACAATATTCAAACCCAAAAATTTCTGTTCAGAAAAGAACACCACCCTTTGATAAGGTGCCATCTTCCTTTCACAGATAACCATAGTTCTAACAGCTCTTTTATGGCCATATTTTACAATGCAACAATATTTGGGATATGTTCTTAAAAGTTTATTTATTGGGATTGGATGTCATGCTGGAATTTCAGCACTTACTGAAGAAACAAGTACTTTAGCCCTCAAAATCCCTGGAATCTGGTAACTTGCAAATTGTATTGCAAGATGGCATTTATTTTATTAAAAAAAAATCAGATCTGAATGTTGAAAAACAAAAGAAATCAAAATAAATCATTTGAGATACATTGGCACTTATACAGTGATGTGCTAGCCATGCAACTCCCGGCTAGTGCTCCTTTAACAAAAGGCACCTTTGCCAGAACCTTTTTATTTTCCCTCATGTCACTCCTTAGACCTCACACTTCTGTTATTTTTCCCTCTCCTCAGCACCTAATGAGCAGAGGGGCCCTGAAAACAGGTGTCAAAGACTCTGACGCTGCCTATTGTCCTCTATACGTGCTGCAACCACTGTCCCTGTCTCCCGATGTACCTTACCTGTTGGGAACCATTGCAACAAAAATTCTTCTGCCAAACAGATGGGGGATGGCTGCACTGCAGGTTTGGCTCTTGGCATTAGCACTGAAGGTTTCCAAGGCCAGACAGATTCTGCCATGGGTCTGATGCTAGCCATACCCTCAGTGGGCTCCTACCACCACGTGCCCGTGTGGCTGTGTCTTCAATGGCATTACGCAGCTGGGTTAAAGCTAGTAACCAGCAAATTTCCTTTGTTGTCTACGCACGAAAGGAGAACTGAATTGCAGCAGTGCATTACTGTAAGGGAACTTCAGAGTAAATGAAACAGAGAGGGACAGGACTGAGGTTAGAAAGCATTGCAAGGAAAGGCAGCTCCCACGTTCTGAAGAAGTGCTATAATGTCATTAAACACTGGGGGGAAACCTAGCACCCCGGCTGCGGGGAGGAAAGCGCTTCATCCTAGAACGACAGCAGCCCCGTTCCCGCTCCTCCTTGGAGCAGACATAGCCTTAGGTAATTACCCTTTCAAAAAGCAGTCCGGTTTTTAGAAAAGGTCACAGATCGCTCTCCTTGAAAATGACAGGCAGGATCTACTTATCTCAGTCTATTGCGCAATCCAGAGCAGAAAGCACTGAATTTTGTTTTCCCAACACTGCAAGTACTTACCTGGAGCAACACAAAGGCAGTACTCTCCGGTTTGATGTCTCTTCATGATGTGAAGTCATTATCTTTCATACACAAGTAAAATATTAACTCATAGGGAGGTAAAAAGTTCATTTCCAAAAGGAACTTTAGGAAATACAACTGCTTAACACACCTAGCATATCTAAAGGTGTAACGTATGAAAAGGAGTACATCGTAGAAGGCAACAGAATTACAAATTGTTTTTCACAGTTTAGTCTTGGACAAGTGGCCCTGAACATTTGCTGCTTAAATAAACAAAGGAGCAGCTAGGGAATGAGAAATGAATGCTGGAAACTTGGAGGGAAAAGTGTGTTGGTTTACATTTTTTATAACTTTATCCTGCCAAAAACTATTTGAAACCATTTTACAGCAGATACTTCTACCCTTTTCCTCCATGAAGCAATCCCTCTACAGTTCAGAAGTATCAAATGTCATCATTGCCACATCTCCTGCTTACACCATTCTCTCTGTTTTGACAGGCTGCAGGGACCAATGGGCACCAGTGCTAACGCTGTGACTTCTGCCAAGGCAAAGACATTTATGATTCATCCTGGCTTGTGTAGGTTATCTGGAAACTAAGCGTCTCCCACAAACCAGCTGAGTTGCTTGTTTTCAGGGAAGTCAAAGAAACTTCATGAGATCACGGTCAAAAACAAAATGAGCATTGCGGAAAAAAACCCAAACAACAGTTGTGACATTACTAATACTGCAAGTCCTTTAAACAAGAGAACCAAAACTTCCTTGAAGGCTGCTTGCATGACATGCCTGCTTGTTAAATGGGAATAAGTGGCAGGCGTTTGTCGGAGAAAGAAAAAAGAAAGTGTCATGAAGATGGCAGACCTGTTTCCTGCCTCATTTCATTCAACCATGACTAGTTCTGTTAAAGTGGGATGGCCAAGGAGCTGGTTATCTCAAGAAATCTCATTTTCATCTAAACATATCATTTGCATAAACTTGATATAGAGAAGATCTTTTATTTAATTTTATGTATGTGGAAATAAAACCAGATGAGAAAGATCAGACCCAAGGTACTTATAACTTTGAAACCCACATCATTGCAATAAAAGCTGATATTAAGCATAGTAACTGATCACATTGATAATCTCAAGACCTGAACTAATGTAAAAAGACAGAAAAGGTGGAACTTCTTAAATTAGTAGCACCAGCGGACAGTTCTTCAATGCCTTTAACATTTTAGATATTTTAGCATTTCTATTGCTGAAGGAAATACTTATTTCATCCCTTCTCATGAATTAGTAGCATTTTAGATTGTTTTCAGTAACAGCTGAAATAACAGTTTTTACTTCAGAATGAGCACCATCATAATTTCTCTGTTTTAAACACTGGTTTTCAAATTGTACATAGGTTTTTGCCTGTTTGCTATTTTTGATGAAGACCCAACAAGAAAGATATTATTGTGAAGTCTTAGAAACAACTATAGCATGTTTTTATGGAGACATTTCCAAAGAAAAACCAACTCTATTCTGCTCTGTGTTCTGTAGCATGCAGTGAATTTTAAAGGGAAAGATAATGAGAAAGATGATAATGTGAGCTCCTGAAGCAGTTTTCTTTGAATGAATTTTAAAATAAAAGTATTGATATACATAATGGTCACATTTCTCTCTGCAGGTTCACAATTCTTGTTATGTTGCTACAGATCTACAGTCACTCTGGGGCTTGAATCAATGCCAGTGTTTTCTTTGTGTAACAGAGCAGAGAGAGCACCGACCATTCAAATTTTAATGTTCTGATGGCGTTAAACCTCGAAGAAAATATTGACAAAGACAAAGGTAAACATTTCAAAGCTCCTTTCCCAGCCTCACACTGGAATTGGAGCTTGATGACCTCTGCTCTGGGAGTGTGGGTTTACACAGTGCTGCAAGTCCTGCAGTCCTATAAAATCAGATCACCTCCTTCCCCTGTTTTCGTGGCTCCACAGAAGCACCTCGCTCTTCCCTTAAAAATTCCTCCTCCCATGAGATACTGAGTTAGTAGAAGTCAGTGAGTTAACGATGGCATAAAGTGAATAGAGAAGACAATCATTCTTCATTTTCTGGTCTTCTCCTGTTTGTCCCGGTTGAGACCCTTGTGCTCCAGCCATCTCAGCACCTGCAGTGTGTTTGAAACACTGCCCAGGGGCTCAGTATTCCAAGCTTTTCTCTTCCGTGGGTGTGACATGAGAGGGATCCTTGAAGAGCCACAAAATGAAAGAAACCATACAACATGGCTTCTTCAAAGGCAAACGCCATTTTGGGTCTATAGTGGAGACACAATCATCAAGGAAAAGGTGGCTGAGGCTTCCATAGGCTTGTTACAATTAATTAGTGTTTATCTAAGGGAAAATTGTTTTTCCTGAGAATAAATGACTCACTCATGAAAACATAAGAAAAGGATGAAGTTGGTGCATCTCTGCAGAGGCACTTTATGCTCAAATTGAACCATTTCTTTGTGGTGTTGTCAGTTCATACCTTGCAGAGCTTCTAAGAGCTGATCACCTCAACAGTGCATTTAACAGTGTTGATTATACATGTGCAACATTTTAAAACAAACAAACACCATACCTGGTGACAGTCTCTCTGTGTCACTGTTGATTAAAAAAATTGCATTAGCAGATGGCTTCATGTGGCTTAGCACATAACATAGCAAAAGGATATGATAGTTTTCAGGACAGAGGAAGTACAGCACAAATACAGTGTACCACTTTCACAAACACAGGATTTTCAAAACTTTGGCAATATCATAAAAATAAGAATGAAGCCTTATATGAAATTAAATAGAAATAAATGGACTTAAGTATTTAGTGTACAATAATTCCTGATGGTGCTTTGCAGAACTGAATTTACTTACAATATTCCATAAAGAGAAAATGCCATTTTACTCAAAGATAGATGCATGAAGGAAATAGATGTTAGATGTATAGAGAAAACAGAGATGCTACTTCAAGGTAAATACTGTCATATCCAATGTCAAGATTCAAGCAGCTTACAGCCATTTATAAAATTATTGTTTTGGCCAAGTTTATTTTTTCAATTACAGTATCAAAGTCAAGAGGCCAGTTTTTTAAGAAGGAAGAAATGGCAGCTGTTTCCCAAAGATGGATTGTTTAGGTGCCTACACATGGATTTGCAAAACAGCCTTAGACTTTTATGACAAGCTCAGTCAGTAAGTTCATTTCATTTATACTGAAGCAGTAGGATCCAGCATAAAATAATTACTTTACAGTTGTGCTTTTAAACAGTAGGATTCAATCTTTTTTTTCTATTCCAAACATCCTTCACACCGAAATCTGCTTTTGACAGTGGCTGGGAATTAGCTGATCCCATTTAACAGTACTAGTAAGCATAACACAATTGCAGCCTGCATTGCCTTTTGCAATTGATTGCTGTTTGATTCTCTTGCAGCTTTTGACTACCAGAGAGAATATCCCCAAACTTAAGATACCTGAAAAACAAGATAAATAACTACTTTCTTCCTAATTCTGTCTATTTTTATTACTTCTTCCATTTGTCACATACTTCGTCTATTAACTTCCACAAATTGGTGATGAGGAGTTTTGTAACAACTCCCGTGTAGGGCATTGAGATACCATGGACACACACACCATCCTGTGCGACAGCGTGTTAATACACCGAAGTCAGCAGAAATGAAGTAATAAAGCAGTCAAAATAGAGAAGCTTTCAATCTGAGGCATTAGGCAACCACTTTTATCAAGTCTCTATTTTGTAAAGCTTCGGAATTGCAGCCACTCCGAGGAGGTAAGAGAGGAGGATGTGCCACCAGATCAGCATGGCAACAGCACCAGTGCTACTGACCCAGAAAGAAAACGCTCACCTGGGGAGATTTCTTCCAGTCACCTCACACAGTCCTAATCCACGTATCGAACACAAAAAGCAACAAAGCAGCAGCCGATCAGTGCCACCGTAGATGCCGAAATCACCGTGATTGCGCTGCCGGCAATGCTAACCAAGAGCCCCAGGCCAATGCCGAGAATGATCTGGGCCAGCTGGACCATGCAGGTGAGAGCGGCACAGTCAATGCCCTTCCCTCGCCCCTGATCTCCAGTTTGTTCCCCATCCTGCAGCTTCAGGTTCTGCAAATAGGCACAAAACAAACCCCGGTGAAATCAGACAACACTGACAACTCACAGCTCTCAGCCAACACACTGCCACGACCCCCACATGCAGCTTCCTCGTTCCCTTCTGTTTTTCCTGCTTGTCTCGCAGAGGTTATGGAATTTAGAGAGTTTTACAAGTGATAATAAGTTTTCCAATCTTGCCCCCAAAATGCCCCATTTCTCCCATCTGCAATTTTTCCCTGTACCCCCTCTCTCAAGGAAAGAATTGAAACTTGATTGAAAAAAAATAGCCGTTTCCTTGAAGTTCAGGTCTATTTGAGCTCTGACAAACTGACATTTCACAGTACCAGACACGCCATCATGGACAATTTAGCTCAAACTCTCATGGTTGAACGGGAGCCTCAAAGGATGTTAAGATGAGTCATACTATGTGCCACATACATAGAGAGCATAATTCATTATAATGGAGCGCTGTGCTCTGAAGTCATGGCTTAAAGCACCTAAAGGAGTCCAGTACTAACATCTAAATTTAATGCTTTTATTGCTAGGGGAAAAGAAAAAAATCCTGAAAACAAATGTCCAGACTAGGATTCTTCTACGCCATCAAAGGGCATTATTAACTACCGACTATCTGTGTGTCTGCTACGATATACATAGCAGAGCAAAAAAGCTTTATTTATTATATGCAAGCATCTCATACATAAGCACCCTGTGAGGGTGATCGATCACTGGAACAGGTTAAGCAGAGGGGTTGCGTTGTCTCCATCCTTGGAAATACTCAAACCAGACAAAACACATGACCCTGTGTGGCCCTGCTTGAGCAAGGGGGTTGGACTACATGATCTCTGAAGGTCCCTTCTATCTTCAGCTGATCTGTGATTCCCTCCAGGAAGGAACTATTCTGTTTTGCTGGAAAAATACATGACAGTGTACATATTTATTGATCTTCTTGCATAGGCTGTCAAATGAAGAAGGTTGTATTGTAAGAAAATGTTTCCATACTGTAGGCTAGCTGTGCTGCTGTCTTCTGGTATCCAAACACTCTTGGCCCTTAAGATGCTTTTTGCTTTTTGCAAGACCTATCACATTGCCTTTGAGCTGTTACCACACAAAGCTCAGAAGTACTGGAGACAGTCTCTTACTACTCCAGCAGACAAAATTGTGTTTGATCCTAGGGAACAGCAGCATGGAACAGGGACTGAAATAGTTGCATTTTAAAACTCAGCACATGATTTTGGTAGAATGCATAGTGAGGGAAAATGTCTGCTCTTTGTTCTGGAATGATACAGTTCTTTCACCTGAAATACTTCTAATGTTAGATGCAATTTTTTTGGAATTTTATCTATTTTGCTGGGCTATGCCCAGTGTTCTTATGTACCAGTAGTTCTGACCACAAATTATATGAAAGTGTAAATGAACACAATCGTGCATGAGATGTTTCCTTTTTATTTTTTCTATCTGTCTTGTGCATTATGGAAGATTTGAGCTAAACTTAACTCTATTAATATCAGATCTAACACAGAATAATAGATCACTTAACATCTTGCATAGCAAGTACCGTACAGCAAACATGAAATAATTGGTTGCCTTACAAGTAACATTTGAATATATTAGCCTATTAAAGTCCATGCACACTTCAGCAAATTTTATTTCACTTCTGTCTTGGAACAGCTCTGAATCAGAGCTAGACTACAATTCGGTTGGCCCAAGGTTAGGACTGTGATCTCACCCTAAACTGGGTTCATTCCCTGTCTTTTGTTACATCTTTCTAAAACTCTTCATCGTGATCGTTCTCTGTTGGAAGGAACAGAGAAATTAACTGAAAAATTAGGAAACAGATCTATGAAATATTTAACCACATTGAGACATCCTCCTAGGATTCAGTAGAAGAGTTAAGAGTTTTCTTGTATTCATATCCAGATTGTGATGCTTTAAAGTTGTACAGAACAGGAGGACATGTTCTGAAGGACTTGATCTAGCCCTGTGCTGGTCTCCACTATGGTTTTATGCTGGTTTTCAATGGTTCAACATTTCTTTATTAATGTTTTCAAATGTCCTCAGATATAATGAGAACTTTTCCTAAGTCTCTTTCCCAACTCTCCTTCCCAACTCTCCTTAATTCTTCTTGTTTCTAGCTCTCCCACTAACTGAAGATCCTTGAGAGAACTTTTCCATGAAAGAGCTCAACACTTTACAAGACTGAAGATCCTGCTGTGCCCAGTAATGTGATGTAAGGAATGCAAGCTTTTCCAGATTTTCCTTGGAAACAGTATTTATGCTGTGGAGGACCAAAGCCCAGACGTTTAGAGAGATAATGAGAATGTCGTATATAATTTAATACTGAACTATATAAAACTGTACTTTAATTCAATGTCTCTATTAGCTAACAGTTTTTATAACACTTTGCAATTAACTGAAATTTCTATCAGCTTCTACAGTGTGGCTATTAACCTTAGGAATTCACAAGTCAAGCCCTCAGCTAATACAGCTGGAAAGAAGGATGTAAGGAAGGCAGCATCTGAAGGCAACCCAAGTGGAGCCCTGTTATCTGCTCACTGCCTGAACACGTATTGTGAATGGCTTTGTTTCAATTGTGATGATAAATAATTATTTGTCCCAGTGTGGGACTGTTTGGAGATTCTGGAGCTGGGACTTTAACTCTGTCTGTTGGAAACTTTCCATTCCTAACATGTCATCAGAAATAGTTTGAAATTAAAATTAAAAGCTGCTGCCCAGTTCTAATCAGTTTTCTCCAAAAATAGACTAAACAGACCCAGACAGATATAAACTCACCCTTCCCTAGGCATTGAACTCACCTCTTCTTCCCTGTGATACTCTGCAATGAGGTGGAATGGTACTGTGTACAGCGTGCTGGACATGACGCCAAAGAGGGAACACAGAGCCAGAGTGGAAAAGACATTGGGAAACAAGCCAATTAATCCAGTACTCAGTCCAAAAAGTAGGTATCCAATGAAGTAAAGTCCCTTTAATCCTACGTATGGCAAAAGGATTTTCTGCAGGTCTGTGAAAAGAAAGTGAAAATGCTAAAAAGACTAAAACAAAACGGGTCACATTCATCAGGGAGTTCCTTTAGGCAGTTTTATTTTGTAAAATGCAGTGAAAGAGACAATCTTTGGAAGTTGCCTCAAGTTATTCTAGGTATAAACTTGCCAAAGAATACTTGCTCTTGCTGAGGATGGTCTTATTCTGGCATAGCCAACTCCAGAGAAGAAGCAGTTAACAACCATCCTGGAAGAAATGCCCTCTTTGACAACCTCAGTCGATGTTCACTTATAATGCAAATATTTGGCAAGGTGCTACAGCAAGGTCAGTAGTTAAGCTTCAAATGGGAAAAGATTTCTCTTGAGCCTCTTTTAGATGCTCAGTTCAGCCCCCAAAATGCTACTCATCTGAGTTTTTGGATTACAAGTAATTTTTTTTATCCTTGGTAAGAGCTATGGTGAAATCTATCTGGGGAACCGTGCTAGCATATTTACACATAATTTTGGAGAGCAAGGTTCATACTTCTGGCAGGAACTCCTACTGCATTGTGAAAGAGTTATTTTATGAGGAATGCAGACGGGGAAAGGCCATCAGAGGGACCTCCATGAACCTACAGCTACAGCACTGCTAGGTGAAAGAGCATCTCAGAATAATGTCCATGGCATCCATTTTAGTCTGGCATTGAACTCCAGGATGATTTTCAGTGTTCAGGGTCCGTTCACATGCAGAACAATGCCTGCACTCACAAAGTGACCCCTCATCATGTGGTCAGGACCTGTTCCTGTTAAGATACGAGTTTCTAACAATGCTGAGAAAGAATGTAACATTTCTTAATGTTTTAATGTGGAAAAAAATCCCAGTTAATTTGGCATCGCTTTAATTTTTTAAACAATGGCAAATAGTGAACAGTTTAAACACTGTTTCAAACACACAGTGTTGGAGTTCATTCCCGGGTACTTACAAGAATAGACTGATGAAGAAATTGCATTGACACACAGCCCCCAGCATCCCACCTCTACTCCTGTTTTGTAGGTAAGGTACAGCGTGGAGTTATGAGGCGCATAAGGACTACCCTGGTATACAACCTGAAAGAGATCACAGAGATGACAGAAGGCAAGGATGGACTGCATGTCATACAATACCTCCTTCTTACGGGAACAGGGTACCCAACACGGGGCCTCATCCCTGGTAGTCGAAGATAATTAGCATGCAAGAAATCTGTTAAGCATCCTAAGTGCCCTAACCATTCCTTCACAGTTCTCCAAGATTCACACTCATTTATCCCAGATTCTTACATCCCAGGTTCCTCCTCAGTTATTACCCTCTGCCTTTTCCTGGACTGTCCACTCTAACTTGGCTCATTCGCTCTTTTTCCTTTGGGTGTCTCATTTCCCCACTCTCCTCCTCTCTCCACTTCTGCATTCTTACCTTAGCCTTTCTTTCCCTAATTTATCTACAATTAATTTTTTAGTTTTCTTTTTCAGGCTTACCCCAACACTGCCATTTTTCCACCCAGTAATTTTCTTCTTCAGTTCCTTATCTAGGCAAGCAAAACTTTTTCTTTCAGTTGTTCATATATGCTGCGGGAAAAAAAGCCTCCCTCTCTCCTACAGACACACAAAAAGGCAAGAAACTGGGAACATGGAAACCATAGAAGAGAGGAAGTGGCAATGACAGGATTGGTGCCAGGAGCATAATTTTACCCTGGAAGAAAGGAAGCAGACAAGTTCATGTAGGCGAGAATCACTGGCAGGGACATAAGTCTTCTGCCTGGAAATGGCATGGAAAGGGGATCACTCGGTATCACAAAGGCAAATAAATGCTGGCAGAATGGACTCAGGGAAAGGTTTAAAAAAGTATAGCAGGGACAGCCAAGTTCAAGGAGACAAGAGCTTTCAGCTACCAAGTAGCTCACTGTGTGCAAGGAGCTGCAGAACCTGAGGCCAGGGAGGCCGTGGTGCAGGTAGACAGCCTTGTGCCGACAGTGGCTATGCACCAGGGTAAGGCCAGCTGCATCCAGGCAACATCACCATCACTCTAGTTAGGGAACCTGCCCACCTCAGAGCGGCTCCAAAGCCAAAGCAGAGAATGGATGTTTGGAACAGCTCTGAGAGCTTCATTTGGAACAGTTAAATAGACACGAACAGCCTTAGAAATACTAAAAGGTTTTCCCCAAAGATCCAACAGACTGGCTCAGAATGAGGGCCTGAGATCAATTAGCTGTTTTACAAAATTCTTGTTGAGCCATTCAGATACAACTGGCTCTGCCCTCACTGTTATTTCTTCAGGATGAAAACACTGCCTCAGTTTTTTTGGTGGAGGAGGAGATGCTACAAAGAAGAAGCAGCAAGAGCATTTCATGCTATTACCTGTCCCATGAAATCCGTGAAGAAGAGCATGTTGGATAGGAAAGCCATCCATCCAAGGAGGTGGCTCACACACAGATAGCGATAGTGGGATGGCATGCTTAAAAGTGTCTTCAAGAGTGATTTAAGGGTCATCCGCCTTTGATCCTAAAAGCAAGTATTTAACAATAATACTGTATTACTTCCCTGAAGCCAATAAAATAGTTGACAGCAAATGAAGAAGGCCTCAGTATCTTTCCATTACCAAATTTCCAAGGATTTTTGGGTTTAGCTAGGAAGGTTTGCTTGGGTAGTGAATGTCCTTCAACATATATTTGATTTGTAGAGCCACTGGCTAATAAAGTGATCTGAAAGCTTCATAGAGACTCAGGGAGAGCTGGGGTATCAGTACTGATGTAACATTTCTTGCTGTTATAATCAGTAAGATTATTATTTACTTGTAGAATAAATGAAAAAAAAAAAAGCAAACCACAATCAGAAACGAAACTAATTTCTTTATGGAAACAAACAGCTTTATATTAAAAATTTAAAGCTGCACAGAAAAAATGAAATTCAGAATACTTTCTGAGAATTAAAACGTATCAGCTGTGGAATATGGCATTTCTGAGACTTCATTCCCATTCCCTTCTGTGCTGGAGTTTAGCACACTAGAAAACTTCACCTTTTCTGGCATATCATGAGAATCCCACTATGTACTGTCCTCCTCTCCATGAATCACAGAGTGGTTGAGGTTGGAAGGCACCTCTAGAGGTCATCTAGTCCAAGTCCCCCTACTCAAGCAGGGCCACCTACAGGTGGATGCCCTGGATGATGTCCAGACAGCTTTTGAATATGTCCAAGGATGGAGACTCCACATCTCCGGGCAACCTGTTCCAGCGCTCAGTCACCCTCACAGTGAAAAGTATTTCCTGATGTCCAGAGGAAAACTCCTGTGTTTCAGTTTGTGTCCATTGCCTCTGGTCCTGTCACTGGGGACCAGTGAAAACAGCCTGGCTCTATTGTCTTTGCACCCTCCCTTCAGGTAATTAGATACATTGATGAGAGTCCCCCTACAATTTCTCTTCTCCAGGCTAAACAGTCACAGATTTCTCGGCCTTTCCTCATATGTAAAGTGCTCTGGACCCTTAAGTCATCTTTGTGGCCCTCCACTGGACTCTGTTGACTGTATCTATGTCTCTCTTCTACTGGGCAGCCCAGAACTGATTGACAGAATCCTTGAATTGTAGAATCATTTAGGTTGGATCATAAAATCCAATTGTTAACTCAGGACAGCCAAGTCCATCACTAAACCATGTCCCTAAGCTCTGCATCTACACATTTTTAAAGCACTTTCAGGGATGGTGATTCCACCACATCCGCCTTGGCCACCTGGGCACACGGGGGGCTCATGCCCAGCCGGCTGCCGACCAGCCCCCCCAGGCCCTTTCCCCCCAGGCAGTTCCCAGCCCCCTGCCCCCAGCCCGCAGCGCTGCGGGGGCTGGTGTGACCCACGGGCAGGGCCCGGCACTGAGCCTGGTTGACCCTCACACAACTGGCCTGGGCCCATCGCTCCAGCCTGCCCAGACCCCCCTGCAGAGCCTCCTGCCCTCCCGCAGATCAACGCTCCCCCCAGCTGGGGGTCACCTGTGAACTCACTGAGGGGGCACTCGGTCCCCTCACCCAGATCGTTGGTAAAGATATGAAACAGGACTGGCCCCAACACTGGGCCCTGGCCACCAGCTGGATGTAACTCCATTCCCCACCTCTCTCTGGACTCAGCCGGCTCTTGACCCAGCACAGAGCACACCCACCCAAGCCACGAGCAGCCCGTGTCTCCAGGAGAATGCTGTGGGAGATGGTGTCAAAGCCTTTACTAACATCCAGGTAGACAACATCCACAGCCTTTCCCTCATCCACTTGGTGGGTCATCGTCTTGTAGAAGGAGATCAGGTCCATCTGCCTTTCATAACCCCATGCTGGCTGGGCCTGATCCCCTGGTTGTCCTGCATGTGCCACGGGATGGCAGCCAGGATGATGTGCTCCATAACCTTCCCTGGCACCGAGGTCAGGCTGGCAGGCCTGTAGCTGCCTGGATCCTCCTTCCTGCCCTTCTTGTACCTACAAGACTGGTGTCACGTTGGCTGACCTCCAGTCTTCTGAGACCTCCTCACTTAGCCAGCACTGTTGATATATGATGGAGCGTGGCTTGGCCCCACCAGCTCCCTCAGTGCCCTCGGGTGGATCCCATCCAGCCCCACAGACTGGTGTGTCTCAGTGGAGCAGCAGGTCACTGACCGTTTCCTCCTGGACTGTGGGGACTCCATTCTGCTCCTCCTCACCCTGTCTTCCAGCTCAGGGGCTCAGTACCCAGAGGGAAGCTGGGCTTGCTGTGAAAGACTGAGGCAAGAAAGCATTAAGCACCTCAGCCTTTTCCTCATCCTTTGTGGCAGCGTTCCCCCCCGCATCCAATGAAGGATGCAGATTATCCTTGGCCCTCCTTCTGTTTCTCATGTATTTGTAAAACATTTTTGTCATCTTTTACAGCAGTGGCCAGCCTGAGTTCTAGCTGGGCTTTCTCCTCTCCATCTTCCCCCTGCATAACCTCACGACACCGCTATAGCCCTCCAGGGTTGCCTGCCCCTTCTTCCAAAGGTGGAAAACTCTGCTTTTTCCCCCTGAGTTCCAGCCAAAGCTCTCTGCTCAGCCAGGCTGGTCTTTCCTCCTGGTTTATCTTTTGGCACATGGGGACAGGCTGCTCCTGAGCCTTTAGGACTTCCTTCTGGAAGACTGCCCAGCCCTCCTGGACCCCTTGGCCCTTCAGAACTGTCTCCCAAGGGGCTCTGTCAACCAGCCTCCTAACCAGGCCAAAGTCGGCCCTCCAAAGTCCAGCCTCTTCCTTGCTTCTCCGAGAATTAAAAACTCAATCATCTCATGATCGCTATGCCCAAGATGTCCTCCAGCCACCACTTCACCCACCAGTCCCTCCCTGCCTGTAACCAGCAGACCCAGCAGGACATCTCCCCTGGCTGGCTCACTGACCAGCTGTGTCAGGAAGGTCTCTTCCACACCCTCCAGGAACCTCCCAGACTGTTTCCTCTCTGCTGTGCTGTATTTCCAGCAGACATCTGGCAAGCTGGAAGTCCCTCATGAAGGACTCCCCCCAGTGAGGACTAGCAAATGTGAGACTCCTCCCAGCTGCTTGTAGAACATTTGATCTGCCTCTTCATCCTGGTTGGGTGGTCTATAACAGACTCCCACCAGGATATCCGCCTTGTTGGCCTTCCCCTGATCCTTACCCATAAACATTTGACCTTGTTACCACCATTCAGCTCTAGGCAGTCAAAACGCTCCCTAACATGCAGAGTTATCCCACTGCCTTTCCATCTTTATCCCTTCTGAAGAGTTTGTAGCCATCTGCTGCAGCACTCCAGCCATGAGAGTTATCCCACCATGTTTCTGTGATGGCAACTACGTCATAGCCTTTCTGCTGCATGATGCCTTGGCACTTCCTGCTGCACAATGAAACAGGGAGAGACTGTGATACGTCACAGGAGACACAGCACCACTCAAAAATCCTAGCACCCAGCTAACGTGAGCTCCAGCACCTAAACACCTAACAGCACGGCAGAAATAACTCATTTCAAAATCATGACATTATTGATGCTGGTTAACCAATCTCACTGATGGGGCAAAAGAAAATTTCTCACCACCTTCAGCACCCCACCATGTCTTCCTCCTCCTTGTCTGAGCCTTGTACTTCAAAATTCTCTCTCAATTTCTTTTCCAGTCACATTCATCAGATCACTTCTATCACTTGAATTTTTTTTTAGTACTGTAGGTGTGCTTGCTGTCAGGAATTTGCAACACACAATTCTTACTGCTTTAAAGCTCCTGCATGATTCTTTGCTTTTAAAGAGAAGAAGATATTACTTTATCTGTGCATGATGGAACACTTCCGATTTTCTCTAGTGATGTGTGGAGGCAACAGTGCTGGGAGAGATGATAAAGGAAGCTGTATGGTCATGAAATGTGGAAGAACTGTAAAAGTTATGTTCATTATTGGAAAGCTGAATTTTGTCTTCAATTTGCTGTTAAGATAATGACATTTTTTAGTTCCTTCTCTCAGTGTTCTACTCACTTTTCACAATTCTGCTTTCCTTTGAACTAGGTTATGTTCAAGCTACTCTATGAATAATCACCATGTATAAAGTTGGAAAATACTTTGCTCCAGTGGGCGAATTTTAATCCTCACAGGAATGCCAAAATTGAAGTTGCTGACTTTCACCTTGAACTGCATATTGTCCAAATCCCTTGGAATTTCTCTGGGTATCACTTTCTCTTTTAAACAAGGTAAGCATTCTCTTCTTCCACAGTTAAAAAAACAAAACCAAGAATTCCATGTTGACTCATTAGAGTTATTTCAAAGATAATTACTATCATTTCAAATGGCATTTATTTTGTTCAACTCTTCCACATAGTTCTTTAAAACAGCCTTTCCAATTAAAGGGTTAATGTAAGGTTGGAACTAAAAAGGAAACTGCTATAATTACAAACAATAATTTGACAGCTAGATAGAAATTCTTGCTTTGTATTTAGAGATTTTAAAGAGTGGAAATGGAAAAGTTTAACACACACATTCAATACACACCAACACACAAACCCCACAGGGATTTAAATGACATGCTGAAGTTTGGCTCCATTTAAGTGCCTTATCCTTCAAAAGCTCACAATACACATTTTCTCTATAGAATCACTACAACTAGTGATTCATAAGGATACAGAGGCACCAATGTGACTTGGGTTTTATGGCAGTAGATCCTGAGTAATTTGGCACCATACTAAAGAACAAAAAATGAATCACTTCGGATGTTGGTTCATACTGTAACAGATCAAATCTCATTAATAATCATGGAAGCTATTAGCACGCAAGAGCACAGTCCTGAATTTAGAAGATATAAGGCCATGATGCCTGCAGGGGTGAAAAAAAAAAAAAGGAGACACAGAAAAACAGGAAGCCAAACCATTTCTTCAAGGAAGCAATTATAGTAATGAATGAACTCAGAAAACATGAGCCACAACAGACATACCATCAAGTCAGTGAGTGTCTAGAATTTATACACAGCCAGATACATCAAAGAAACATGAGACAGATCAAAGCACTGTATGCCTCTGACAGGCTGTCCAGTGAAAAATATAGAGAGGAGGGCAATGGCAGAAGCTTGCCCACAGCAGACACCAGAGCTTCACCCTCACGTGTCAGACATTACAAATTCAGCAGAATTAGCTCTTCTGTTCCCCTCGCTTTCACTGCGTCTGCTCTCTCTTCTTTATTTACCATCCTTTCTTTGGAGCATACATGGGCCAAGCAGTCAATGACACTCAGCATATCTGACAATTTGGAGGATGCTCACAGTTAATAGTGCTGGTGAAGGATGCTGGATGCTCAAGCTGGCCTACAGTGGGGAAATAGGGACAGCATCTCAGACAGCTAGCCAAATTCTCCCAGCAAACTGTTGCTTTGCTGTCTGCCCCTCTCCGTGTTTGTCTGGCATTCTCATCAGGCAGTGTTCATCTTTCATGTTACCTTTGTGTTGCATTTGGTGTAATATATATGTAAAAAACAAAAATATTTTCTTTGGGTTAGGAATACCCAGTGCTATTATAATACACATGATAAATAGTAAAAAGATAATATATCCTTTTTATTTGTAGCTTAAACATGAGCTTAGGTTTCCAACCACCTGCACATTCTCAGTATTTTTATCCGATTAATCAAGAAACTGTATCAGGAATAGGCATACAAGATGCCAAGAGACAAGAAATGAAATTAAAACAAGCAACTATTTCATCACTTATTGTTATACTAGGAGCCAAATATATACATTAGCCTTTGTTTACCTATGGTACCATTAGACTGCAGTGAGGATTCCTAGCAATAAAAGTCAGCAACAAAACAGCAAAAAAGGTCTGTTCCCAAGACCTTTCTAGAAATGTGCTCTCCAGATATTTTTCAAGCAGATTCACCTTTTCCTAGCTGCCTTAGATTGAAGCCAATCTCTCGTGAAAATGCTGCAGAAACAGTGATGATTCCAAAGTATTCGCTATTCCCTCCCACTATTCCTATTCCCAAAGTTCTGCCAAAGGCACAGCTACATCACTTCAAAATGAAACTAAAACTCCAGAAACGAGGTAGCATTGCTGTAGAAGTAGCAATTTTAAACACATCAGTACAGTCAACAAATCCTCAATGAAATGCGGAGCAACACCAAACCCAAATGTTAGACCAGGGAACAAACACTTCATATGTATTACGTATGAAAGTTGTGGACTTTCAGTGGGAGTTTCAGATTTATATCAAAGATTAATGGTGTCTAGTCCTTGTCCACAACTTAGTGTTAATTCTATCAGGACTAAAGAACAAAGTAGGTTGTCTCAACAAAGTTCACATGAGGAGGATATCAAAAGACTGACATAGAGCAGAAACATGAACCTGGTTCTCCCTCATTCCTGCCAACTGTTCCAAGCACCAGGACTAGTCTGTCTCATTCCTCTCACTAGAAACACTGTATAAATAAAATAAAAGGTAGCAGGCTTTCTCCTGACCCTGTATCATGGTGGAAGGTTCTTTTTTTTGTGTGTGTGAAAGGGTCCATTCCAAATAGTCACCGTTAGCTAAATGAAGGGTCTCCAAGGATGCAATGATATGGCTTACAAAACCGCCTCTGCACTTACCTCTGTACATGCTGTAACAGTGCAGTTCCCTGGTTTAGCTGCAGCCTTTATTTCAGTACATGTTGATTTTAAGTACCCATTCTTGATTTCCTCCTCTATGGAGCTATATTTATAGGATTCGGTCACTTCCAACAAGAACTTTGTCTCTTCGTTTTCATCTCTGAGAGGGACTTCAGGAATACTGCGCAGATGTAATGTAAGGCAGATTAGGAAAACCAAGGCTGCAAAGAAGAAAATCACCTGGAATTCTGACTGCAAGGAGTATCCTAGTACAGTTTGACCCCAGTCCACAGCACCCGTCAGGTAACCCAGGGCTCCTCCCAAACCTATGGGGGTAGGAAAAAAGGAGAAAAAAGATCTACTGGCATCGATAAAATAAACAAACAGCACACTATAAACCTCAGCATGTGATCCCCTCTAGAAGCAACTGAATAATCACTCTTCAGATAATTAACCACAAGAAATAGGAATACTGAGCTAATTGCATACATGAGCAGTCACCAAAATATCTCTTGAAAAATCTTCTCAACAGAGCTCTCCAAAAAACACCTGAACATATAGCAACATGGGCCTCCGTCTCTTTTCTTGACTCATTGAAGCTTTATTTTCTTTGAAATGGTGAGTCATACAAAATAAAATTGTACTGAAATTTATGGCTTTTTTAAAACTTCACAGAACAAGCAAACATTTTTAAATTATGTTGAAACTATCTATAGTTTAGACTTTGTAAAATGTATTTTATATATCTGACTAAACAGAAATACTGTCTCCATGTGAAATTCTTAAAAAAGCAAATAAACACATTTGGGTTTAGTTATCAAAATCCAAGCACCTTGCCATTCAGAAACCAAAAAGGACCAAGTACAAATGTGTAATTCTGTTTACTGATTTTCTCAGAAAAGTTAGAATAAAAGGTAAGATGAGAATGGTATCTTGCATCTTGAAGTTAATAAAAGCAGTGTTCAGTCCTATTTTTTTACAATTTCTTCTTTTTGTTACTAGTGCACACCACTTCAGAAGCACAAGAAGTGCACACTGTTATGTACAGTACAGAGCTCTGGTAAGGGAAGCAGCTTTGTGGGGTCCTGACACCTTGTTAGCCAGGCGGCTCTGCAGGACGTGGGAGTTCAGCAGGACAGAGGCATTTGAAGGACTTGGAAGTATTTCTGCTCTTCTGCTTAGGAGAACCAAAGACAATGTGCGGCAGAACCATTCTAACAAAAAGTAACATCAGTAACAGGACCTACATTTGCTTCACTTACAAAACATGGGATTTTGATTTCATTCTGGGCTTTCTGTACTTTTTTCCCTCTTAGGTCTGATTATGTCCCTCCCTCATTGTGTCCTACTGCATTTTACAGGGGACTATATCCTTGCTTGTTCGCATGAAAAACAATCAAAGCTGTTAATAACTTTTTGAAGAAAACCTACACTAAATATTTGTACAGGGTGAATATTTGATGTTCGAGGTTGTCTTTGTATACTGTTTTGATAAAAAGCAATCACGATACTGGCATGCAGTCTGAGTGTTGCATGTTGGATACATGTACTCTTCCCTCCACTTGTCTCCAGTGGCTGTTCAGTTTTGTAACTGCAAAAAACCTTAAACTGAAGACAAACTGGGGAGCAAAATCTTGGAGGTATTTAGTACAGAAAGAAGGAAGTCAGGGAAACAGTACCTAAAACAGGAGTTAGAAAAGAAATGGGAGGATTGCTGTCTATGTCTAATAGGGGTAGAGCAAGGAATGATAAAAGTAAATTGTACGGAATGGACATTAAGATTAGATTTTAGGGGAAACTGCCTAACAACAAGGCCAGTGAAGTGCTGGAACACACTGCCTTGGCAGGGCTGCAGAACCCCTGTCAAGGGATGATTTCAAGAACAGGCTAGGCAACTGCCCATCAGGAAGAGTTAAGATACTGATGCTCTTGCTATAGAGGGCACAGGGTGCTGGATCAAGTACTGCAATTTGTTCCAGTCTTTTTGACAAGATTTGTTCCGCGTCCCTTTTCACAGCTAAATCTGTGGCTCCAAATTTGGAAATCAAACCTTTTTAGTATCATACAAGGAGAAACTGCAAGGAGTTCTGCTGAAGGTAACAATATACAGAGACTCACTCCCCTCTCTGTCCATAAAAGTGATTGTTAAAAATTTTATCTGTCAGTTTCTAATGGATAATAATGATTTCATTCCCATGTGGCTTTCAGGCTCCCTTTTAATCTGTGTTCCTGGACACAGCTGTTCATGTATCCAAAATCAGATGTTGTCAATAGCTACTACACCTCACTCCTCGGCTGGAGTAACTGCCGCTGAAGCTACACGCCTCTGCTCTCAGTACAGCTCTGTAGCCACAAAAATATGCATCAACACAGACTGCATGACGTCTGATCCAGTCTGGTCTTTGTCTAGTCCTTTCACAGCGACTTCTCCCAGACAGAGATGGAAGCTCCTCCCAGTTCACATTACAGCTACGCAGCCTTATCTGTCTTCCCTGTGCATTTTCTCAGCACAGGGCTCATGTAGCGCAGAAGGTTTCCTTCTGCAACTCAGCAACATTTCAAACATGTATAAAGGCAAACAAAGCGCTTCATTTGCCAGAACCTGGACTGAACCACTTGGACTTATTTTTGGAAGCTGTGAAGTTCTGAATTTTGCGCAAAACTACTTCTAGACAGGAAGGCAGCCCATACTGGAGTACGGCTGAAGAATGGGAATCAACTCTTCTGGTTTGTGCAGCTCTTGCTCTATGTCAAAATGTAATTTTTAGTGTGCTATGGCAAGGAAACAAGTTATATCTCTTAATTTTTACTTCCCAAAAACTTGAAAAAAAACCCAGAACGTGCTGAATAAACACTACTTCACTTTTTTATATGATTAATTGCTCTTAGTTAAATCATGACTATGTTGCTGTAAATGCCTGCAGCCTTCTGCAGCAGAATCCTTCTAGCAGCAATCACAAGTTGCTGCTCTCTGGAGTAGTGAAAACCCAGCAACAAAAGACTCGTGACTGAAGCGCCAGATCAGATGATCAGTTCATTCAAGATTAGAAACACAGTGAGGATAAAACCCATGCAATTACCTTCCCCTCCTTCCAGAGGTACGGCGGAAAAGAAGGGATCTGAGTACCTGTAAAGAGGGCGTGGTAATGCAGACCCTTCTCCTTATCCTGATGGGAGCAGACATCAAATAAATATGCTTTGATGGGGCCATCAATAAAATCAGCTGCAAAATCAAAAAGCACTACTCCCAGCATGGTAATGACTATTGCCCATGTCCGCTGCTTGTCTCTCTCCCCGTTGAAAGCTACAAAAAGAAAAACACCCTCATTCTGACAGCCACATTGCCATGTCCTGCATAACTGCATATTATCTTTCTTGATACGTCTAAATCTAAACAATGCTTAGTTAGGTGAGAGAAAGCAGTGATACCAGAATCACATCAGAGAAGTGGGATAACCGAATCGGTGTAGTGCTGAGCTCTGCTAGGCTGACTTACTGTCTTGACTCAGCACAAGCTCAGGGTACTCCAAGCTCCACAATCAAGAGCATCACTAGCCTTAATCTACTCCTTCGCACCTCCATGGCACGCTCTGGCAGCCAAACACACATGCATTTTGTAGCATTTTTTTTGTTTTATTCTATTTATCCCACTCTCACTTTGTTTTAAATAATCAAGGCTTGACTGTAACATCTTTTTTGGGGGGCAAATGAATACAAGTACAGTCAACACCAATGATATCCAGGAAGAGAGAGGAGAATAAATCAATCCATAAAAACACATGCTTCCCCCCTCTGCCAAGCCATAATGACAGCAACAACTTTCCATCAAGATTTTGTGAAGTTACAACTCAAGCTGAACTCTAACAGTGTCTAGGGATGTCACACCTATTTGATTTCTCACATTCCAGGTGCAACACGGTTTCCAAGGAGTTGCAGATTTCTCTTATTTACCAGCATGACACAGCCCTGAGTCAAGCCTGCGCTGCAATAATTAACACTAACCCATCTAAAATAGATACTCTGTTTGGAAGCATATTACATCACAAAACCAATGTTGATCATTTAACTTAACAAGGTAGATTTTAGTTTGCAAAAACTTCTCTGGGCCTAATCAGTGCTTTATTTGTATGAACTGATCAGGAACCCACATCAACACACAACATACTGTAATCACATGCACAAACTACAGAACACAATGTACAGGGTACATAACATGCAGTGTTGGGATTGAACATATATGCAGATTTCAGTGTTCCCCAGCTCCTTCAATGCAGCTGAGTAACACAATACCCAATTTTAAGTCCATTTTAGCAGAGGGAAAAAGGGAGCCCTCTTTTCTCTCTGATTCAAAAGGCTAGGATGAGTTTTGTCTGTCAGCACAGCGCATGCCCCTCACTCACCTGAGATTATCACGTCCCCATTGAGGTACAAAGCCATGCCCAACAGCATTATGATGCCCAGACCCAGAATGTAAGGTCGCCTCCTGCCCCAGCTACAGGTGCAGTGATCACTGGCTGAACCTACCACAGGCTGCAGCATGAAGCCCAGGATAGGGCTGATGAGCCACACCAGGCTGTAGAGGTTCTTGGGCAGCCCTACACTGAGCAGCACCGGCGTGACAAAGGCGGCCTCCACGGCATAGCAGAACTCCCGGCCAAACATCACCATGCTGTGCATGACCAGCCTTCCCACCGATCGCTTCCTTGGCACCACCGCTCCAGCCGTCAGCACAGATCGCAGCAGAGCCTCCTCCTTCTCCCTGGTGCTGTCCATGTCAGCCTTGGCCACCTCAGAAGTGGGTGGAAGAGCCCTGTGGAAACTCTTTCGTTAAGGTCAGCGCTCTGGCTAAGCGCAGCGCTCTGGCCAGCCGGTGCTGCCTGCTCGGGCTGACATGGAGCCCAGATCATATGCTGGGTGGGATCGGTCTGCGCTGGGGGAGGGACTCACATACTTTCATGGCTCTGCGATCACAAGTTATGCAAGGAAGGGGGCAGGGAAGCGTGTGTTAACATCAGCAGGTCTGAGCTCTTGGGCGTCTGCAAAGCTCCCAACTATCCACAGCTAAAGAATTACTGTTTAAGCACAAAACACACATATAACGAGAACATATATCACACGGGCAAGATGCATGACTAGCCAGACACAAAGCTATTCCTTTTGCTGCCGTAAGACAGCGGTACTACCACGAATCCAGAGCCCTCATCTTTCCATTCAGCAAACATGAGCAGCAGAGTGCCAATTTGTCGTTGATGAAACATAGGGGAAAAATCTATATAATGTATCTGGAAAAGGATTTCAATGCACTCCATGAAGGTAAGTGAACCTACCTATTTCCTTAGGGTGCTAGTAGCACATAAAGAGCTTGACAGAAATCTTCCAAACAGCAGCTAGTATTTTTCTCTACCTGCTGTGTGCCACCCTCAATGCAACTGATTAGTTTCTTGGTTTCTGAAAAATAAAGGATCTCAGGATCACTTAGGTGTTTTTTAAAGTCTTACCTGCCAAGAGAAGGCCTTCAAAGAAATCTGCAGTGACATACCAAAACTGTACCTTGCAGGTCAGCCACCTGAGTGAGGCGGCTGATCCAACCTATGCTGAAGTTATATGAGCTTTTCCGACTTCAGTGATTTTGAAGTCAACACTTATGTGCCCTGGAGATGACATGTGATGATGTTTATTTTTCTCTAACACAAGATGCATCTCGGACCAAGCAAATTGCAAATCTTACTGTAAAGGTATATAATACTCAGGAATTTACATTAGTGTGATTATCAGCTGGAAACTGATCCTAGTAGATAATTCTTGCTTCCAGAAAAGTGTTCATGTGGTAGAACGTAACAGGTTTTTTATAGTAACAATGCTGACATTTTTGTCATGACACATGTAAAAAAAGCTAAGTGTATCTCAGCTTTGGAAGTCTTTGTAAGCAACAAACTAACCTTGTAAACAGTCTGACAAAATCATCAAAACCCCTAAATCCTCATATCATAATTCCTGATGTGTTGGACTAAAGAAACCTGTATTAAAGCCATATAACTAATTCTTTTCAAAAGCATATTTTCTTTTTCCTTGAACAAGACTGTTTCAAATGATTAAAAAAATTTTAATTTTGAAGGAAATGAAAACCACCACACAAGAACCATAGTTTAAAACGTGCAGCTAAGGTGCTTAACATCTTTCCAAAAAGAGAGGAAAGGATGAATACTTAGCAGCTGTTTTAAATTTTGTCCCGAAGTGATTTTAATTTTGTTCTGAAGTGATTTTCCTAGCAACTGAAATTCCAAATGTAGTATCATCAAGAGACTGCATGAAGAAAATATAGTCAGGCTATTAAACACAGTCTCTTCATGATAATAACTCTACAGCAGCACATAAGAAAACCGCATTATTTCAATCATTGTTTTGGTATGAATAGGGAAATGAAATAATATGGTAAGATAGAGAGAAAGAACCCCTTCTTATCTATGAGTAAACAACACAATCACGTATTTAGGAAGAATATAATTGTATTTTATGAAAAGTATTGCCTTTATGTCATTACTACATATGTTACAAAGCAAGGATGCAACTGAGAATTAAAAGAAACATTTCACAGGATACAGTATTTAAAGAAATATCTTGATGCTTTGCAGCTACTTATTAAACCGCAAACTGTGTAGATCTTCAGAACACAATTTTGGCATCATTCTAGACTGCAGACCATCCAGGTACACAAGTAGTAACTCCTATTGTATTGTTTTCAATTAAATTTAATGCTTCAATAATTATTAAAAAAATATTTAAAAGCAGTATCATGCAAACATTTATTTGTCATATAATTCAATTTTAATGCATAAAAATTTCCTGTATCAGCCTGAAATTTGTCTGATCTGCATAGAGATTATAAATTAGCTTTTGGTTTACTGAACTCTATTACTTTATCAGAATAAAGTTTATCAATCTCTTGCTTAGTAAATCCATATTCTAGAAGTATCTCTTCTGTGTGTTCTCCTATAAAAGGATCTCTTTTAAATGATGGAACAGCAGGGGTCCTTGATAGAACAGGAGCAGGTCTAGGACTTATCTCTTCCTGATCGTTTCTGATAAAAGAACTCCTTTGTTTGTTATGCTGATGTGAGGCAACGTCATCAAAGGATAAAACAGGGGTCACACAGGCATCAGTACCATCAAATATGCTGCACCACTCAGCTTGTGTCTTCTGTGCAAATATGGATGCAAATTTTTTCTTCATTTCGGGCCAGTCAGAGAAACTCAACTGACTGGGAAGTTCATGTGAACCTAGCCCAAGACCTGAAAGGAGAAAAGCAAAGTTCAATTACAGAATAGCTTAGACCCATTAGCAAGTGCTGCCCATAACCGTGTGTGTTCCTTGAGAAGCTAATGTTTTGCAGAGAGCCCAACACAGCAGAGCATACTAACTACAAGTCACTTCAAACTTTATTAGGGTATCTATGAGGGGGAGGGAGCAGCAGAACACAATGTTCTATTATTTGCATTTAGACTAAACCACATCAGCTACAGCCTTTTAACTAAGTACATATAACAAACACTCATTTGTATAAACACTTCATAAGAGCAGCAGCTGCCTAGAGATAACATTTTGTCTTGAGAACATTTTCTGTAATAGTTACTGCATTCTCTACTTGGAATAGCAACACAAAAGTCTGCTGAATGGGTCTTGGACTACAGCAATATATTTATCTCATAGAAGCCACTACATCTGCCAAAGCTGGACATTCAGGAGGCTACAGTGTTTGAAGTCCAACACAATCGGGTTATCTCTATGCCAGAGACGAGAAGATGGAGCGGATGGATATACCCAGACTTGATGTGCATGGGGTAGCTCAGCTGCAGGTGCCTGCAGGCCGAGTGACCTGCTTCTTGACTCCCTCAGTCCAAATGGACTCCAGCAGTGTTTGCGGCTCTCCCTTCTTCAGCACACTTCCCAGGTTCCAACTCTCCACTGCCGCTCTTTTGGAAAAGTGAAACACACAGCCCTTACACTCACTAACTGCTTAAGAACCCTGCTTCCCAGAAGACTGGTTGCATGGACCACCTAGGTATGCAATACGCACATCCCTTCTGAGACACAGGAGCAGAAGATGGGCACACAGACTTTGTACTGAAAATTTCTTGAACAGGCACATTCTAGGCCCTCTCCTTAACTAAACACCTTCCCTCTCATTGGGGCATTTACATCTCTCCTGTGCTGCCAGCTTCCCATGTCTCTGAAGGATGTCCCTGTTCTCAAGAATTCTGCTCTCTGCAACCCCTGCTCTTCCATTCTCCTACCCCAAGGAGGTGCAAAAATTGTTCTCACTTTTTGTAGGGTTTACCTCAAAAAGGAGGTAAGAAACAAGAAAGAGAAAAGGCAATTAAACCACACTTTCAAAATGGAGTTTGTACAAACACAGGTATAAACAGACTCTATGATACCAAACAGAAATCAGAAGTGGTATATTCAAGGCTGTCCAAACAGTCACATCTTGAAAATCTGAAGCATGAACACAGCAGGAAAAATTCAGATAAAGCAAGGGTAAGAAAGAAATTAGAAAGGCTAGAAAACAACTATCACCATAATACTTAACAAAGAAAGGGAGCTGCTTAGAAAACCACAGTAAAACCACACTAAAAGGCAGAGAAAATGTGGAGTTCTGCAAACATGTATTTTTGAGCATTTTTTCTTACACCTTTGCATATCTGGTATCAGATTGATGATTTGACTTGCACCTGTTAGCAGGCTTACCTAGTAGATGCTTGTTTGTAGATATAATTTACATAGAACTCCTCTGATCTTTAGCTGTAGATAGGCAGAAAAAACTTCCTGTATCGTCTATTTCTACCACTTCTTTATCATTGAGAGGTGTAGACATATAGCTACTGAACCACACAGGGGAGAAGAAAGGAAGATCATGTCCATTCTTCTGCTATGCAAGTTCTTAATGCTCATAATCTCTACTACATGCGCTTCTTGGGGCTCATAGTCTCCCCCAGGTTATCAGAATATTTAAGAATATCACTGTTGATCACAAGATCCTTAAATAGTAGCTCTGAAAATGAATACATGCTTTGCAATCTTACTTTGGTAATGCAAAGGAAAACAGAGAAATTGCCAACCTCCAGACGCAGAAATACAGCCTTGAAGTTGTTCATGTTTAGAAGAAAATCAACACAATCAAAGTCAGAATAAGCATTTTCATCTCTTATTAGAGATTCCTACAGATATCAGAGTAAGTATTACTACAAGGTAAACATCAGTCCTTATTGAGTTACCAAGTCATGTGCGCCTTAGATCACTAAACTTAAAATCTAGTCTTCATAACCAATCATATCAACCTAAAAAAAGATCAGCTGAAGATTACTCGTACTGGTTGAGCATCTATAACTAAATAGAAGCTAACAATGCTTTCAAAATTAATTTTATTATTAATCTTTACAGTATAAAACTAAAGATGAACACTGCTATGTAGTTTACTTAAGAACTAGGATGAGAGGCAAATTCACTTTCACAGTAAGTAACACTAAGTAACAACAAACTATCCGAGATTCTGTCTCAGTACATGCAATCTTGTCAGTTGGAAACATCGTAAGTATTTATTTGCTTATTAATTATGGTTTGGGTTCTAGTAGCCAGTCCAACAGGAACAGAGCTCTGCCATTACCCCATTACCAATTATATTTGAAGATCATGCCGGATGGAAAGTTGGCTGAACCTAAGAGTACATGCTCTAGCAAAATAGAACAATATGCAGAACCTGGAATTTAATATTATATGCTCATTTTCCACTGACCACTGAAGACTTCAGCTTTAAATAGCACAAAGCAACAGCATTTAAGCACTACAGCTCCTCATTTTCCAGCCTGTGCTAACCACTTGTGGTGCAGATGAACAAAATCACAGCAGGAGTGACTGCGTCAACAAGGGAACAATTATACAGCACAGAATTGTTTGGGATACCACAGGATGACAGATTTCACCCAACATAATCAAAAGCGAAGTATCTTTTACACAGAGTAACTGGTAAGACAATCACAACTTGTTTCCAAGGCTTTTTATTTCAAATTTTCAAGTAGGGATTTTTGTTTAGAAAAGCCCAGGAAGCTACCCTAGTACAGCTTTGAAATAATTTTTGAGAAACAGCAAATTAAGTCTCCTTACAATGATACAGCTTTAAGTCTCCTTTAAATGCTATAGCTTTATTGACATATATCTGCATGTCATTTATTAAAGCAACAAATTGAAATCTCTATTTCTACAGATCTTCTTAGACAAACTGCAGTAAAATCAGGCATCTATTTCAAGAGAAAGAAAACAGTAAAATTAATTAGATAAATCAGCAAAGTTGCTTTGGTACATTGGAAATCATTCAAACAGTTTCTCGCAGTACTTCAGCCATACCATTTTAAAAGTTTATTTAGGATCCCTAGCAGAGCTTTGTTCAGGATTTTCTTGATTTAACTCGCTGATTTTCTTTTCCAAATTGTATGCTCATAGCACAGTAATTTTGAAATTATGTTACCACAACATGACTGAATAGAACCATTTAATATGGGAATCCTTAATTTTGGCCCAATCCACAGCCATAAGGTATATGTCACTGCACTCTCTCTAAACATAATTAATTCTCATCCTGAGAAGGAACTGAACTTTAGAATATTCCAAGACAGTAGTGAAATTTCATTAAAGTAACCATGTAAATCATTTTTTAGAAAGTGGCAGTCCAGGAAAAGGTTGATCAGGCCCAGAATACTACCACAGCATCACTGCAAATGCATCCATAGCTGTAATCCAAGTTGACATATTTAATTACCACAATTGCAAATATTCTGATGCAGCAAGAACGTGGACCTCTACAGTACTTGTACAATGTAATTCTTATAATGATAAGTAAATTCAAATAAAACTTAACATTATATTAACTGAGGATATGTAAAATGTAATGAGGAAACTGTTCATCCACGTTGCATGTCTTGACAACAGCGTATTGAATTCAGTACATTAGCAGATTTTTAATACAGTACACAATACTTTATAATCACAAAATGGAGAGCCCTGTGGAAATCCTTCATAATGATGTAAACTCTGTTTTTCAACTGCTTCCTAAGTTTTTTCCTTCTTTTTAAATAGAAGTCACACAATATAGGAATATCATAGTAGTAAGAAAGCAGTGCTATCAAATACGTGTTCAGAACTTTAGTGATTGTTAGTGCTTTTCACATCAGTTTAAGTTGATACTAAGTTTACCTCATGTAACTTGAGTTTTACACCATGTGATAACACAGAACCAAACTTTTACTCTCACCTGATATACAACATTTACTGTGTTCTCCATGCCTCTTGTAGCCTGGCTACAGCAACACTAAGCACATATTTACTAAAAATCAAAAGAAACCTGCAGAAGCAATTTACAGGTCAGTTGGAAGACATTCTGTCTCTGTCAAAACATTGAGACTTAATATTAGTAGCACATGTTTCTTACATCAGATTTTTCATAAGATGCAAAGGCATTCTAGATATTTATTGGTTGACTTCTGTAGTAATAAAATCAATATAAGCGAAAGGATTACAGCGTGCTTGTTAACATCCAATAGTCTATAGTGAGCCCAGAATACAATTCCTAATACTACAGCTACTACAGCAATTATTTACTGTATCTATTTTATATAATATTCTCAAAGATTCTGCATTTTAAACTTAAGTTTCCCTCTGCAGACCCCTTAAGAACTTTCCCTGCCATGTCATTAATTGCACGCGGGTCCAGCACTGGGTTCCTAATTCTGCAGGGAAACACTGAACAAAAACTAAAGGGAAATTAGTTTCACTTCTGCTAAGCAGAATTCTGTGAGCAGTGAGAAATGATTCAGAAATCATGTTCCTTTCTCAATTCTGCAATCTTTAAATCTGCAACTCTTACATTTACAAGGATATGGGTGTTGCATTATCATTATATAGGTGTGTCAAAAGTAACCTACCCTCTGGCTTTTGAACATATTCTATCTGGAACAGCACCAAATTGTTCATCAGCAGAAATGACCAGAATTATGGGGAAAAGGTATGAAATAAAATTATGGAATTTTTAACTGGCACATACCATTTTAAAACTACTTCAAAGCAGGGAATTAATGCCTGGGACTGACAATTCAGCCTAAGTCAAAGCTCTCTGGGTTTGTGAATGAGCAATACATTCTCACAAGCAGTTTTTAATTCCCTAGAACATTCAAAGGCTTAAATTTTGAAATGAATTTCTGCAATAGATACCCCAGAAAGGAAAAAAAAAATCCCTAAACCACAAGAAGGATCTGCTGTCCTGATTTAGTACACTTACTTCAGAAAACTTGCAACCGTAACTAACTGCACAGGATAAATATTTCCTATGTGAAAATCTGAACAATTCATAATATGCACCTAAACTACAATTAACGAAAGACCACTTATTTTAAATGCAGCATTGTGAAAAAAACTTGAATTGGTCTGATACTTTAAACAACATACCTCTTACAAAATAAACAAAGAAAACTGATTGACTATAAACAAGTACAGATTGTGATACAATAAAGGCAATAAGCACAATTTCCATAGAAGACTGTAGTCTGTATGCTGCATTTTTAAAATATGACAGAAACAGCCTGAAACACACACAGCTGTGACTGCAGGTGTTGCTTACTTACAAACAGATGCACCAGTTCTTTATTGCTGGAATAACTGTTTTTGAAGCTTAAGCTGTTAAAAGTCAAGCCCTTTCTGAGCATTGTAAGCATAAGGAATACTTTCAAACATGAAAATAAAGTTGTCCAATGTGCGTGCCCCAACATAGGCAGATGGATCCACAGTTGTGGCTCCAACTTTATGCCCTAAATTTCTGAGAAATAACTAAGAGAAAAGCAGAGATTTTTAGCATTTTTGTCAGAAAACAGTTATCTAAATAAGACAGAGACCAGTCAGTGATCATATTATATTGCCTGGCCACTGGATTCATCCATCAGAGCTTCTTTCTAGATAAGCTGGCTGTCTGGTTGAGAGAGAAAAGCCTCAGTCTTGCCCTGTAGCAGTGATCAATAGAAGGCAGCTGGAGTGTCCAGCAAAGGTTCACGGAGAATAAGTGACAAACAAGACCAGACTTCATTACAGAATTCATTTTCTTTTTGAACAAATAAAGATTCCATCCCACTCTTATAGCTTAAAAGTAAGTTCAATTCAACTTAATCTCTGGAGAAGAATAAAATCCTGCAGCCATGAATACTATAGGTCAGTGTTTTATCACTTTAAACCAGACATATGGGTATTTAAGTAAGCAGACTTTCTCTTTTCTTGTTTCCTTTATATTAGATACAGGCATTCTCCCTGAAGACATGTATTGGAATTCCAAATTCCCTAACTTCCAGCGCAAAAGCTTACATTCTACTTTGATACTGTTTTATATTTCTTTTTGTTCTCCAACTCCACTTCTTGTAAGCAAAAAAGTCTCAAGGGACTGGATGAGAATAACATTTCAAAGAACTGCAAAGTGCAGAATTATCAACTATATACTTTCTTTTTCAAGATCGAGTAGCTTAGAACTGGAGCTTGCAAACAAGTTGTTTTTCTTAGCACAACGAGGGACAAATTACCAACTTCTTCAGCCAAAGAACATGGCTCTTCCAAACTTGACAGTGATCTGGGGGCAGCACAAAATGATGGACATGTCCCTGTTGTTACTCCAGGAGCCTGCCTTATACATTTGATGCATCACTATGTACCAGTCTGGATATTCTATGCAATTGCATGGCCCTTTTTGACCGTGGCACAAGAAAAGCAGTCATTTACAGCCACAGATGTGCAAGAACTTCGGGAGCATCACAGGTTGCAAGAGAACAAAACCAAAGCATACAGAACAAGATCTCTCTTTGGGATCCTACTTACCAAAGGCATACCCCACCTTACAACCCCTGTACCTTCGTTTCATTTTATCATGCTTCTGTATTTCAAAAACTCTTGGAAGTGCAGGCCCCAGCACTGACTATGCTCTTGTTGGCACAATGCAGTTGACTGGGGCTGAGCTGGCACTTCCCTACGAGAGAAATTGCCGTGGTTTGATCCCAGCTGGCAAATGAGCAACACACACCCACTCACTCAGCCCCCTTTCCCCCAGCAGGATCAGGGGAGAACTGGAAGGGTAAAAGTGAGAAAGAAACTTGTGGGCTGAGATAAAACCAGTTTAGTAATTACAAAATAATAATATTAATAATATTAAAAATGTTAAGGGGGGAGGGGGAAAGATAACAAAGAGAGAAGAAAAAAAAACTCCAAGAAAGACAATGATGCAAACAAAAACAACAATGATGCTCACCAACTGACCAATGCCCAGCCAGTCCCCCAAGCAGGGACCCCTTGCCAACCTCCCCCTCTAGTTTTATTGCTGAGCCTGACATCATATGGTACAGAATACCCCTTTGGTCAGTTCGGGTCAGCTGTCCCAGCTATGCCCCCCCCCAGCTTCTTGTGCACCCCTAGCCCCTCACTGGTGGGGTGGCAGGCGAGGCAGAAAAGGCCTTGATGCTGTATAAGCTCTGCTCAGCTGTAACTAAAAGATCCCTGTGTTACCATCACTATTTTCAACACAAATCCAAAACACAGCCACATACAAGCTGCTATAAAGAAATTTAACTCTATCCCAGCCAAAACCAGTAAACATAACCCATGCTACAATTTAAGTAATAATCAGTGGGGAGGGACTGAGCAAGAATACGGAGTTACTCCACTGGCACCCTCACTCACCAAAGACTTACCACATGTAAGTCATGCACATTCAAAAGTCGTTCACACAATACTGAGCACATCCACTTTAGGTATATCCTTTGTTGGTATTCCTTCTACTTATTAAACATAACAAAAACTGCATTTGGAACTTTTTATATCCTTCATATTCAGAATAGTGGAAAGAGAATAAACACAAATTCTTTTCTGAATTTTTTATATTTTTATAAATGCTGTATGGAAAACATAGCAATCTACCAAAGGAGCATCACAGAACAAATTATTATAAAATTAAATAACCAGTAAGAAGCTAACAGCACAACTGATCAAAAGCTTGAAGTATACAAACAGTTCAAAGGTAAAGAGCCACCTGCGAGTTTCTGTTTTAACTTCACACAATTATTCTGCATGACCCATTCTAATTTCTCAAATATTATACCTTCTAGTCATATTTTAAGAGTATTCAGTCAAATATAAAAATTATATCCATAGCTGGGCACTAAAAGCACTCCGAAATTGTGTGGTTGAAATTAATTTATAAAGCTGGCTTTTCTTCTAGAAAAATCCTGTTCTACCAAGAAATACTATGAACTAGTTCCAATGAACATATGATTTCTGAAACAACTTAAATAGTTTTTATTAAAAAAAAATCATATCACAAATAACTGAAATTGCTTGAAATTTTATTTGCAATACCAAAGAATTAGGTCTCCTTTCTAAAGTATATTGACAATCCCTTGAAAAAAGTGGGTTCCAAAAATAGTTGTTTAGTGCTTCAGCCACATCATTGACTACCATTACCATAACTCCAGAAGAAAACCTCTAATTTAAGTGCAGTTTCTGAGTGTAAGATGAAGAAGGGATGAAAACTAAATCAATTGCTAGAAGAAAAAAGTTAACTAAACTGCATACTACTACCCAATTTGTTTCAAGAAATGTTCCACTTTTACAAAGAAATCAACATAACCAATGTCATGATGAATCAAACCCAAGATTAAAGAATTCATTCAGTCATGCTTTGATGATGTGAAACAACTCCAAGCTACTTACCATTTATTAACTGCTCATAGAATTGAGGCTCAATGGCACCAACAGCCATGTATTTTCCATCAGAGGTCTTGTACGTCTCATAAAATGGTGCACCACCATCCAGCAGGTTCTCACCTCGAGGTCTGTTCCAAAGTCCCAAATTTTGTGATTTCCACAGGAAAGAACTTAGGTAGGCTACTCCTTCTACCTTGAAGATTACAAGAAAAGGTAACAGCTTCAGTAAATCAGTCAGCATGTTACCTTAATCTTACATAAAACAAAACAGCAGAAAACTACTACCAGTTCTGTACTTTAAGATTTTTAATGACAAAATCTGTAGCAAGCAGTTCAGTTTTTAGAATTTTCAGTTACAGTTTATATTGCATACAATAAAACATCTAGAATTAGAGAATGAGTATAAATGTAATAATGCAGCTTCAGATAGCTAACACACTTCCAACGCAAAAAGTTTCCTCGTTTAGCAATTTTAGAATCATTAGGAGTTCCCAAAGGGAATGTAATTTTAGGTGATGGGACAAGCTTCTTGGCTCTACAGAACATGAAGCATCTGACAGCTGTCAAGCCTTCTAAACTTCTGGAAATCAAGATGTAAGTATCAAATTTTTATCTCTACCTCTTTGAATTTACTGATTATAGTAAGACTGCTATTTTTAGAAGAAAACTGGAAGGAAATAAAAGGTTAAAGCTCTCTTACACCATGTAAACTAGGAAGCTCATCTCCATCAACTAAGTAAAAAAAAAAATTACTCTCCCACTCTCATCACTGGCAGTGATATAGACATAGCAAAGTAATCTCTAAACAGGCAAGTGTCTGATGAAAACACTAGAAAACATGATTAATCCCGTTCCAACTTGCTCCTTAAAATTTTGTCTATGTAGAATATCACCAGATGAAAATTCAGTTTGTTCAGCCTTCCAATAATTATCAAGCTTGTACCAGTCTTTCCAAGCCAAATCACATCCTACAGTTTTGCTCACCAGCATAACCCATTTTCTTCCAACTGCATTAGAAAAACTGTAAAAGAACATGAGGCAGTAACAGTATATGGCCACAAACATTCCAGAGAAAAACCTGAGCTGTATCATTTTGAGTATCATTTTGATTCATGCATTTTCAGCTGTGCAAAATTAACCTAATATTGTCTATAGAGAAAAGCACAGAGATTGTACCAAAATAAAAAGTTGCTGAATTTTCATGTGGAAAGATCTACCAGTTTCTACCTTTCTAACCAAGAAATTAAAACATGCAGACCTTTGAAGTATTTAGCCATTACGGCTTCTCCATTTAATGTGTGTTACTTGGCTTCTTTCTCAAGTACCTGCCACAAGGACAGGAATACTTCTGCCCCCCCACTTGTCACATGTTAAAGTCAATTAAAATACTTCCATGTGATAAAATACTGTATACCTTCATCTACATGTTTGCAAAATGATTGCAAGGATATCAAAATAGTGTTTGCTTTACTAATAATCTGATCTTGCACTGCTCACATCAACAAAAAAGTGCACAAAACCACACTGGAAGTAAGAGTAATAATAGATGGGGATAACATCAGAATAAGCTCTAACTGCAAATAAGATTTTGGTGCTGATGGAACTACTTACAGTACCTACATACAGTGCTACTTACCCTGGAAACACTTAGGAATTTTTAAGACAGCATGTATGTTTTGGACTGGTATAGGGACTTTAGAAATATCCCTGGCTGGGCAACTGGACAGCTAGCTTCTGCCTGAGGCCCACTGCAATTCAGAGACAAGTAAAAAGATGTCTAACATCTACACCAAATGCCCAGAGGCACGCTCAAAAAACACCACACACATTAACACGGTCACGTTCTTTAAAACTTGAAAAGGACAACATGGGGAGACTCCACTTAAGCC
Organism: Falco rusticolus; assembly: GCF_015220075.1. Lineage (NCBI taxonomy): Eukaryota > Metazoa > Chordata > Aves > Falconiformes > Falconidae > Falco > Falco rusticolus. Next base: position 71,924,274 of record NC_051210.1, on the reverse strand, counting down.
TAATGGCAGAATGATTATACAGTAAGAGCTATGTGTTTCAGTTGATGGTTCCTTCATGTTAAAAACACCAGCGGTCTGAAGCAGCAACAAGAATCCAGAGGCACCACCCCACTGGGTGACCCGTTGGCTCCAAAAGTCTTCTGTTCCTTCTTGCAGAGTGAAACAGTTCAAACAAAACTGAGCGTGAATCCACACCAACGAAATCTTTATCCTCATGACTGATGAATGCTTCTAGGATGTGGGAGGTTTGATTTTTAATACCTCCAGGCTGAGAAAAACATGGAACCCCAGTCTTCTGCTGGACACCTAAATGCTCTTGCCACGAGACTATTATGCAAGTGTTCATTACCCACCATCCTCTTTTGTGGCTGTCTTTTCACAAAGGGTGAGTCATGCTTGGTCAGATGCCCACCATCAGTAGAAGGCTCTGTGTCTGAATTTGGAGCAAACTTAAATGTGGCCCCGACTCACATGCCTCTATTCCAGTGTGGTGCAAGAGCGCAGACGTACAATTGTGCCTACTGACATGGTTCTTGCGGTGTCCACTCCACAGCCTACTCAGCCCATGGGAACTATCAGGCTCACTGTAAGATACCTATGATCCCTTTAATGTCCAGGAGAACAGGCAGCAACTAACATGTACCAATCCAGATCAGGCATCTAATTCTCCTAATGTAGACAGCTGAAACGCTGGACCCAGCATCTACTTTTTCCGCAGTGCAACAACAACACTAGACACTGTGAACAGATGATGCAGATCTAGCCCTTCAACTGATCCCCTCTATACTCTTTTTGTATTAGTTTAGTTTCACTAACTGGAGGAGTTCCTCATGTGTGTATTACCGATCATAAGAAGCTCTCACGCCATTTTCAGCTTTCAGCATAGTAATTAGAAATAAAAGATAAATAACAAATTCTTCTGTAACAAAAATCTGGATCTCAATCTAGAATTACCAGCCTTAAAGACAAGAAATAATTATTTTTTTTAGATTACTTCAGAAAAGTAGGCATTGGTATAAAAGAAAAAAATAAACAAGTGGTCAGGAAAACAACCTGTGAAGATGAAAACAAAAGTAATCCTGAGGGGAAAAAGCTGCTAAAAAAAGAAATTCATTTTCCCTCTTCTACCACAGAAAATTCCACCATGTGTCAGATTCAGACCACCTAAACAGCTTAAGTAATAGGCCTACTAAATAAAAAAGAATGTTAAAACAAAATTACAGCTGAAATATTGCTGCAGTATTATGATCTTAAAATATCTACTTCCATGATATTTAGACATAAAAGCAGGCTCATCAACCCGGTCTATTTAATTGTCTTTGCTGCTGCTGATGCATATTACGTTTTTCAATTGTCTCACTGAAAGTCTGTTCAAGTGAAAGGAACATAACAAAATCCCAGGTAAAGTACATCCCGTGATACTGGACAATATTCCATCCATTTCACAGGATGCCAGGAACATCAGCAAGGAACTGTAAATTCTGCAGTTATAATGAGACAAGAAAAAACTGAGAAGTTTTGAGGGCTTAAAAAAAAACCTCAAAAAACCGCAACACATTCCATTCCCAATGAGTCACAGATCTCATTAGGACATCAGTGGACTGACTGACATTGATTCCTTCCCTTAACGAATTCTTTTAGTGGTTTAAAGTACCAATAGTGAAAATATGGTAATACTCCAAACTACAAGAAATATCTTTTTAAATATTTGAAGACTTGTCACAATTCAGTTTTTTCTTCAGAAATATACAAACTCCTTCAGTTTTCCTTCGTAGGTCATGTTTTTAGACTCACATCATTTTTGTTGTGTTTCTCAAACTCCTTCAAATTGCTCATTTTTTTTGTGAAAGATGATGGCCAGCATCAGAAACAGTATCTTCCCGAGGCCTTATAAATGTTGAATAGATTAGAAGAATTACTACAGAAACTTTGTTGGCTCAGTTTCCTGTTTATACATCCTAATACAGTGAGTGTGTGTTTTACAACAGCATGACATTGTTGACTCATGTTCAGCTTGTGACTACTACAAACCCCCAGGATTGTACTTTAGCCAATTGTTCTCATACTGCATTTGTGCAGCTAATTGTTTCTGCCTAAAAGAACTACAGAGCAGTGGTCTCCATGAATTGCAGCCAATTTTTTTCAGGCCATTTCTCCAATTTGAAAAGGTCATTTTCAATTCTAATCCAAGTGTCCATGTTCTTCCCACACATGTATTATCTGTAAATTTACTAAAAACTCACTCATCCATCATTCAGCTTATTGGAGAAAACACTGAAAAACAACCCCAACAGACATCTGTAGAGCTCCAGCTGGTAAGTTTTTCATTTTGTCAATCAACTACTAATAACTGTTGCTGGGGTAAAAAAAATTAGACCAGTTTTGCACTGATCCCATAGAATTTTCATATAGACCATAATGCTGTGGCCTGCTTCTGAGAATGTCATGCGAGTTTGTCAAAAACTTACTGAAGTCAAGACAGCTAACATCCTGTACTGTTCTCCTATCTTCAAGACCTCTTCAATAAAGGGACATTTTCCAATTAGTATAATTTTTTTAAAACTTAAAATATATTTAAGTCCAAATCATAGCCTTCACTGTATCATAACATCTCGAACAGAGGTAAAATTTTAATTGCAATGCTCTTTAATAAAAAAAAAACAGAAAAAGAGACAGAGAGAGAAAAAACACTTGCAGGTAATATAGGTTTCAAGGATAAATGTAAACATGTATTTTTCCTCTGTGTGTAAGCGGGTAGCCTTGCAGTGAAAAAATCCATAGTATTCATCATTAAGCTAATTTAGCCTTTCATTTATTTTATGCCACATTAACACAAAGTGTTTGAAATTGCCTTCTTGGCAATAATCCATAGCAGTGTAATTATTCAAGGGAACAGTGCTTCTAATAGGACAGTATCATCCAATATATACAGCTAATATTTTCTGAAGAAGGCAGACTGGTAAAAGGAGAGGTAGGGAATGGCACAGGGGGAAAGCCACAGTATGTGTCCCATGTCATAATGATGCTATGGCAACAGGGATATGTGAAAACTGCTTGCACCTGAAGAAATAGTGATTTTATGAGATTAGTTACCTTCCCTTTCCCAAGTTCTCAATTTTTAACTTTATGAATAGTTACAATTTTCTCTCTTTTACAGACTTAAGAGTAGAAAAAAACCCAAACAAGCAAACCTAAGAAACCCCACCTTCCTTGAGACCAAACTTACCATACTTGCATCAACAATCTGCCCTTTGCCAGACTTGGTACGTTCATAAAGGGCTGTAATAATGCCCAATGCGCACATGACACCTCCACCAGCAAAATCAGCCAGAAGATTTATGGGTGCATAAGGATTTTCATCTTTTCTACCCAGCTTTGACAGCACACCTGACAGTAGAGCAATCAAAGCAAACGTAAGTATGAAATTAATTATAAATATTCATTTCTACAATTAAAGTTTCATTATTTTAAGACTATGCAAGTAAACAAAAAATAAAGCAAATTCTACCAACAGTTTTCTGTCTCAGCTGTGTCTTAGCAAATAGGTACTCTTTAATTCACAAAAGAATATAAGAAATCATATTAGTGCATTTAAGTAAAGAGACTAATAAAAGTCTCACAAATAAACCATTGATAATTTGCCTACATAGAGACAAAACTTCATCTAAAAAACCTTTGTATATCCATAGAACCTCCCCCCTAAAAATTCAAAAGGCATTATAAACATGACTCAAAGCAACTTTAAATTGCTGTTCTTTGAATCTTTCGAAGCAAAAAGGCAGAGGTACAGTCTTCTGTGCGCATAACCCATGAATAATAATCATAACAGAGGATTTCATGCTGATAAGCATACGTCAGGCCTAACCTCCCTCTTCAATACCTTTGGGGAAAAAAGGCTGCGTGTAAGAGGAATAACACAGAAAAGTTACCTCTGACTGCATGCAACATAGACACAGAGAACCTATGTTTATGCCAGCAATTATGCAGAAATTAAAGGGAACAGAGGAAAGGCTAAGCCAGTTTACTTCAGACAGAGCCTCTGAACCTGCCAGTGTTTCTCCGTTATCCTAAACAACCTCTTTACTGTCACCTTACTCTTTGTAGTTCCCTCACAGTGACTCCCTTCAGGCAAGCAAGGAACTCTGCAGTACGATCATGCCTCTTATGCCTGTAGCTTAAGGTCTAAGATTTGCAGCACGGATGGTCAAAATTTTCTGAGAACTGCATGCTTCTTCTAATGCACTGCTTAGTTAGCTAACGGTCTAATGCACTTCCTAAGTGCAAGCAAATGAGTGCACTGTATAAAGAAGTTTCCAAAGCCTGTAGTGTAAGCATAAAGCCCTGTCGCTGACTAAAGGCTCACTTCTAACAGTCTAAAGGTCGTCACAGGCACCAGCAGATTAACATAATAACTTATATCTGGAGTTCCTAATGCAAGCCATTTTTAGTTAAAGAAAGCCAAAGTTCATCAGGAAAATAATCAGGGGACGAGATACCATTTTTGAGAAATTACACCTCTCGAATACCTCGTCCTATTTCCTTTAAATATGCAGAACAACTTGTGTGAAATTTCAAGCAAAATTATTTCATTTTAGGAAGGTATCACTAACCAAAATACCACTGATTAAACCAGCTCCAGAGAAAACAGCACTTATTTTTGTAAACAAAAAGTACTACAGTCTAAGGTACTGATGTACTATGCTGTTCCTCTACTGACTCTTTGCCTATGCTAATAAGTAAAAATATCATAATACTTTGAGATCATCTGGACATGAAGTCAAAAGCGTTTCAAATGAGGCATCCTTTCTTTACTCTTTTAATCTCTGACAATCTTAGATAATGAGAGAAGACTGAACAAATCTCTGAAGAAACTTAACTCTACAACACAACTTCCCAGAGCAGGTGATACAGGATCACCACATCTGCAGTACCTGGCCTTTTGCTGGGGCTAAAAGAAATACTTTATCCAAGAAGTTTTGGGCCACTTTCCCCCCCTCATAGGCTCAGAGAAGCAGCAGAGACAGCAGCAGCGTGAACACCAGTAGGTGGGGCCACGCTGACTGCTATCAACAGAGTTGAGTAATTTTATTATTGTTACTGCATACTTGCAGAATCATGACACTTAAGAACAGCATACTGTTACAACACCGTAAGGAAGCAATGCATTGGCACTTTATTTTAAGCCTGCTTTTCTTCTGGTTGGTATCAAGCAGAAAAGCGCAAAAGCTCAAATGGCTGAGGCCACCTAGCTCTTTGCTCAAAAAAACCTGCCCACATACATGCAAAATAGCCTGCAGCCCTTTTGGAATTATAAGCATAGAGATTTTCTAGGAGAGAGGCCCTGAAGAAAGACAAAAATGCAAAAAAACTTCAGCCCTCTCTTCAAAGAGGAAAACTTTGTTCAGATAAAATAGCACACAGGAAAAGGCCTGAGAAGACACGCTGATCCAGCCTAACAGCTCACTGCTGCCGCCAAAATGAGCAGCCCGTCCAGCCCGTGTTTCTTCCTTTCTTGTGCAGACTTTATGTTTGTTGGATCTCTTAATTAACTGCTTCACCTCAATAACCTGGTGGGAAAATATCCTCATTTCTCCCGGCCCATTTTTGACTTGTGAGGGAGCTTACAGAGGGGTTAAGCAAGTGCCAGAGCTGACTTAAAGGAAGCAGGAAAGAGAAGGAAACGCTTTCACCAACAGAGACACTTCAGATGTGCTCAGCTGTTCAATCAGACTGCACTTCTAATAATTTGAGCTACCTGCAAATAACCTTTCAATACATTCTTGAGTCTTGATTTAAGGGGGTAAAAACCCTTATTTGACAGGAAATTACAGCGTACCTGATAAAGCCAAATAATTGATGTCATGACCTGCAGATCTAGCATATTTTCCTGTCTGGCCAAACCCAGTAAGTCTAGCATAGATGAGTCTGGGATTCTCCTGTAGAAGGATCTCTGGACCAAGCCCCAGTTCTTCCATGACACCTTAAAAAGACAAAGGCACAGAATCCTAATTCATGTTTACTTTTCTTAAGATTCAAAATATACATGGTTCAAAGTTAATATACAACAACAGATCTGAACTGCAATTTATGAAGTAACACATTCTAATTCAGTACCCATATTACCATGTGAACAGCCAGAACATTATAAATTACCAACATACTCCATACAGTTTGAATACAAGACAATTAAGTGGAAATTAAGCTTTAGGATTCTTCCTTTTTTTCAGCTTTTTTTCCTGTTTTACTTCTCCAAAAGTTTGCCATACAGCTTGCTGTAATCCATGTACTGCTGAATGAGACAGAAATCTATCAAAAAGCTTGTTAAAAAATAGCGGGGGGGGGGGAGGGGGGGCGGGAGGAAGGGGAGAGGAAGGGGAGAGAGAGCAAAATCTTACGTTTTCCACATTAAAATGACCTGAAATTGCTTTCCTCTTTCATTGGAATATACTTTCCTCACCATACTAGCCCCTCTGTACCCCATGTGTTCCTCTTAAGTCATTGATGCAAATGGATTGTGCCACTCTTCCACAAATTATATGCAACAATTGCACAAAAGAAAATGTGTTCTTTTGTAATGCAGAAAGTAAGGAACTTTTAGAAATCAATGAAATGTAGATTTGGTCAGCATGGGTTTACAATAATCAAGACAAACTCTGATCTTGCAGTTTCAAAAGAAGCAATTTCAAGTTGTAAAACATGACAGTTTTTTTATTGTCTCAGTCAGCTTGGTCAGACCATGGCCTATAATCTATATTGACACTACAGGAAGACACATTTTGGAGGGGAAGGCATGATGTAACTTCAATGCCTATTCCACCCTAGAGTCTATTATTGCAACTTGTTTCACAGACTAGTCCATAATGTTACTAAATCTTCAAATTCCTTAAGCTCTGTTTCTGTTGTCTCACTTCCAAGGCAGTGGCAAGTATCTTCCTTACTTGTCATGCCAAGGACAAAGTGAAATTTCATGAAGCAAGATTTTCACAAGCACTAGTGAGAACTGGGTGCCAGATTACCCCTGGTGTCACAAAGTCATTGTCAAAAGGTGAATGGTACATGTGTATGTAAAGAAACCCTCCTGCCACTTGGGCCCTCACCTTCTCATTGGCTCACACCAGCTTCATGCTGGATCACAGATTTGCCTAGTTCAGTTACAGGCCCATAAAACCTAATATTGGCTAGTTACAAAATTACCTGCATTTCCAGATTTAAAAAAAAAAAAAAAAAAGCCAACAAAACTAAAGAAAACAGAAATTTCCATAAGAAAAAAATACATCCTATTAGAAAATAGAAGACTAGTTACAATCAGAAATGGAATTGAATGGCTTAATTTTGTTTGCACAGCTTCTGAGGCACAACACAAGAAACTCTTAAGGTAAAAACCATCACAGTCATAAAACCTTGCCTTCAGAAAGAAAAGCATTACCTGTGACAAGGTTACATGAGCCTGTTTATGATGTGTGATGCTTCACTTGCTACAGCCTTGTATTTCTAAACCGACTGCAGAAACGCCACAGCACTTCAGCTGGCTCCTCGCTGAAGCACAATCATTCATCGCACAGTTTGGGTTGGAAGGGACCTTTAAAGGTCATCTGGTGCAACCCCCTGCAACCAGCAGGGACATCTTCAACTGGATCTGGCTGCGCAAAGCCCCCTACAACCTGACTGCGACGATACTGTTCACAGCGGTACTGCTCACCCCGGACCATCCTGGAGGTGCAGCGGGGATGCTGAAACCGCCCGCGCTTGAGCAGCGGATGAACGCCCGAGCGCGGTTTATGAACAAAGAGCATGTCAGATCTCTAAGTCTTCAGAGGAATAGTAAGCTCTGAGACTTAGACCACTATCTGCTGTGTCTGACCCACGTACCAACAGTGCAAATGTGAGGTGAACTGTATCGGCAGGCCTGAGCGCACCCGGGGCCGGCGCCCGGCGGACCCCTCGGCGCAGACACCCCCGGGTGCCACCCAGACACCTGCTCTGTGTCCCGGCCAGTGGGGCAGGGCCCCGGCCGGGCACCTTCCGCGGCGCCGTCCCGTCCCGCCGGCGCTGGCAGGGCTTGTCGCGCCGCACAGACCCCGGTCGGCCCCGCGGCACTTTCCACCCCGTCCCAGGAGACAACCGCCATGGGCCCTGCCCTTCCCACTTCCAACCACGCATTCCCAGAGATCACGGGCTGACAGCCGTCCCCTCAGCACCGCGGCCCACGGCCCTTCGCTGCCGCTCGCACCACAGCGGCTCCGCCAGGCCGCCCCCCTCCCGCCCAGGGCCGCCCCCGGCCCCCAAGGCCGCCGCCTCACCGTGGCGGAAGGGCTCGATGAGGACGTCCGCCCCGCAGCACAGCCGCCGCAGCGCCGCCGCGCCCGGGGGGCGCTTGAGGTTGAGGGCCAAGGAGCGCTTGCCGCGGCCCTGCACGTCGGTGGCCACGGCGGAGCGGGGCGCCCGGTCCACCCGCACCACCCAGGCCCCGAAGTCGGCGAGGATCATGCCGCAGAGAGGCGCCGGCGCCAGGCCCGCCAGCTCCAGCACTCGCACCCCGCTCAGCGCCATGGCGGCTGCCGCCTGCCGAGCGCCGAGACGTCGATCCCCGCCGCCGCCTTTAACGGCCGCCCGCGCCGCCGCGGCGGGCCCGGGGCCGGGCTGAGCGCCCCCGCCAGCCTCGCTGTGCCGGGCGGGGCGGGCGGTGCCAGCACCCTCCCCGCCTGTGCTCGGCGTTGCTGCCCGGGGCCTGAGGAGGCTGGCGTGGCCCTCGCCCCTGGAGCGGCCCCTGCTTGCTCCCGGGCCCCCGCGCTGCACGGAGGCCGCCCCGCTGCCCCGGGGGTCTGGTCAGGAGGGGGGCGTTCTCTGGCTGCCGGCGGTCGGGCAGGCAGCGGGGAAAGTGAAAATCAGCACCCGTTCTCGGAGAACCTCCCCGGCGTCAGCCATCGCGTACCGGCCCCGCAGCCTCCCTGGGTCACACGCTGGGGTGTATTAGCCGAAGAGCTGATAAAAACTGGGGGGGTGTGTGGGGTGTGTGTGTCACCACATGTGCCTTTAAACTGGCTGCCTGGACCTGTTAACGCTCGCTACACCAGCCTGTGGCCCCTGCTGGAGGGGCAGAGCCCAGTGCTGGGGCAGCAACACCTTGGGCAGCCCCTGCTAGACCTGGTCAGGACAGGGCAGACGCGGCTGTCCGTGGAAGGTACGCCGCCGGGGTTTCAAAAAAGTACAAATTTTAATCAAGGTCTCGATGCTCGCAGTGCACCCGGGTGAAGGTGTTAGCTCAGCGGTGCCACAAAGGGAAGACGGTCACCACGGAGGCCATCAGCCCAGCACCCTTCTGCCGGCCAGCAGCATCACGGAGCTTCGGGCAGAAACATCTCCTGTATCCCCTGAGCAGAGCACAGGGGCTTGTGTTTGGTTAAATCAGACCAGGTTTAATAAAGCCCACATTCATGCACAGTTGCTCTTTTAATGCAACCTGCCAGAAGAGCCGCCAGGTTCGGCTGGAGACCCTGGTCGTTTTGTTTCTCTTTAGGTTGCTGGAGGGAACAGACATTCATCCAGGGGAGGTGGTGAAACAGGCATTGGATTAATACGGCTTTTCAAATTTGCATGCTGCTCCCAATATTGCAGGTTACAAGGCAGGAGACAAAGTGAAGAGTCTCTTAAAATCCATTCCATGCTCTTCTTATTTGTTTCTTTAGATTAGTTGGACTACAAAAATGTGTACAGGCTGCAAATATGAATGCAGGATTTGTTCTACCTCAACAATAACAAGAAGAGGTCTGTTGCCAGAGTACACTTTATTTTCCAGGGAGACATCTGGTCCTGTCATGCAGGCACTGATTGCATCCATTGCTGTGCTGCCACCCACAAGAAATGGCTTGCTTTTGTTTATTACCCATCCCTCTTAGAGACATTACTCCATATAAAGGTTTGTTTCCACAGACATCTTTGTGTTACTGGGATGCTGCATTTCTCTAAATGATTTTCAGTTTCCTTTGTCCCCTCTCACCTTCAGGTCTTGGAGTTTGAGCTGAACAGGAATGGGCAATTTCTGTTGTGTTGCCTTCTTTCATTTCACCTGATGCTGTTTAGTTTATGACATCCAAATAACACCATCATCACACACTAGACAATATCTGGATTTTGTTATGATTTAACTGACCAACCCTTTGCACCTGCTTTTTCATTGTCATCCATCATTACAACGGGTACTCTGTGGCAGAAGCATTTGAGTCAGGACCATACTAAATTAGTTCAGTTTCAGTGAGGTGGCAGCAGCATTTTATAAGCATTAAATCCACTTTGAAATATTGGATTTTGATAAACTGAGAAATAAACAGTTTGGTTATTAAGATATTCTAATTAACCAAGTGATGAGGTTAATCATCTGAATCCAGTGAATTCCCCTGAAGCAGCAAGTTAGTCAGCAGAAGATATGCATTAAAAACAAGGAGCTATCCCCTAGCACAGGGTTGTATTAAAAACAGTGCAGCACTTATTTATGTGATACCATTTAATACACATCATTAATATGCAGCAGCAAGTAGGTGGCTGTGTGAATTCAGCACTGCAGAGGCAATGGGGAAAGGAGACTGTTTTGAAATTAAAACCGCAGTGTGGGTGGCAGGACACTTGGTTGTGTTTCACACCTTGTCAGACTGCTTTTGTGACTTTTATTGAATTATGTCAGTGAGTTGCTACCTGTGTCACCCTGTGAAATGTACATAATCCCTGTAATGAAATCAGTTTATTCTACAGTCAGTGTTAGAAAAATGAAATTATATATATTATGTGTTGTATCAACATTTCTTGCAGGGGTGCAGGCACTTCTGTGATACAGGTTGGATACGCTTCGTGCCACTTTGACAGTTTGTATCAGATTTGTTGTTTGCAATTGTTCTTACTTTTCAGTCCTTTGGAAAAATACCAAGGCAGGAATGTGAGGTTACAGCTGTACACAAAACCTTGATTCTCCCCTTTCACGTGTATGCTGTTTCCAGTTCAGTCCATCTTAATACATGGTTAAAGAGATACCGGTATCAGTACGGTTTGTATTGGTTTTGTTAACTGAGAAAGCAAAAATTGCTCACAGCTGTTACATTATGTCAAATCTTGATAATTATAATTGCCTAAAAAAAGCAAGTGGTAGGTCACTACTTAGGGTGAAACTTTTCTAGTCAATTCAAAAATATCTGTATTAATCTGAAATTAAGAACTTTAAGGACTCTCATTAAATTTGTGGTGGTATTTTTGGGTCCCAAGTTTACCAAAGCTTTCAAGCTTGGATGCTTTATCCTGAAGCCTGCATTTATGCCTTGCCCTGAATAGAAGCTGTGCTGCATTCATAACACTTCTCAATATCCACAGTGTCGGTGGTACTCCACATTTCTGACCTCATATTGTGTGCTGTGGTGATACACTGTCCCTCATACAATGTGCTTATCAAATGCAGCAGCTTAATCTCTGGAATTTCAGTAGGTTCTTCAGCTTGGAGCATCTCTTTGCCTTTCTGTGTTTCTCTGCTTCTGTGTGAGTGTAGATTCACACATTATTGCTCACTCTCTTAAGTGTACATCCCATCACACACCAGCAAAAAGCCCCAAAGTGAATCTATCCTGAGATTGATAAATTCCTCTAAAATAGTTGGGAATTCATTCTGCCTGAAAATCTGGCTCTGAAGTTATGAATTATAGAATTAGAAATTAAATCTTAGCCTCATCCACAGAAAGTAATCGTATAGGCTGTTGCGTGTTACTTCATTTAAACTGACATATCCTAGAAAAGCTACTGTTTGTGAGTTTAGTCCAGTCAGTCATTGGGGTGATGATCTGGCCTTGCTGCAGTGAAAAGCTTTGCCATTAACTTCCACAGTGTCAGAAATTTGGCCCCTGATACTCTGTTAGTAGGATAACAAACCACTGGTGCCTGTGACGGTGATATCTGTACTTTGGACTTTCACCCTTGTACCTGAACCAAAATACTCATCTTTTATTTCCTTTGAGTCACAGCTTATGGCGTGCTTTCATGATTTAGATGAAAAGACTGGCAAGTAGCTTTATATAATCTTTATATCGGTTAATCAGTAGTGAATAAATATTTTCCTGCAAGTTTATCATTAACCACTATCGTAGAGACTGGAAACTTTAGACCAGGGTTATTCCCAGATTTTGTTTGCCTGGATACTGAGCTTCAGCTCTGTGCTGGGCACTACACATACTACCACTTGGCCATCCTGCCCTAAATTTATTTCCAGGGAACCATTCTTGCTGGATAGTGGTGTTCACTGCATTCATTAAGGCAATTTCTTGCATTGCTAGTGTGACGGATTGATAAGCCTTTGTTTTTATGAACTGTTTCCATCAGCTTGCCCATAAGCCATTTATTTGTGCCTTATCTGTGGCATACCTAATTCATGTTCTTTATTTTGTGTGCCTTTGATAATATGACAAAGAAAACATGGACTGTTCTGAGAAGCAGGTAGCCTTGGAGTGAAGAAAGCATTGATCAGAAGTGATGCAGTATCTGAAAGATTTTATTGAAAACAATCATACTTCTGCTGCTTTCTACTTTGAAAGATGAAGAGGAAACAAATTACAGTCCATCTAGCCCTTTCAGCTGCAGACCAGGACTTTTCACATGATGGAATGGCACAAACTCTGAATTCCTATCTCCTGGACTGAAGTTCCAGTCTTTATAGACTTCCTTGACTCTCATCAGCTTTAGTATGCTGTGAGAGCATGGAGAGTTTTTATTTCAAAGACTAAGATTGAAAAACGAAGCTCTCAGAAACTGAAAAAAAAATGCTAAATGAAGGTTGCTGTGGTAAATTTAATGCTGCTGTTCTTTCTTATATATTAGTCTGGTCTATTTTTTTATAGTAACAGTGCTTTATTAATGATGCATTTGGATGAAGTTACCGAATAAAGCTGTTCTATATTCATCTCTTGCTATCACATTCCAGTATATGGCCCGTGCCTTATTCAGAAAGCACCACATAATTGCTGCTGGATGAGGCAGAGACGCAGCATGTGACTAGGTAATGTGAGAAACATACTGTGAGACACGTTCACAGGAAACAGGAGCTGAGATGTCAAAGATGATTTTAAGATTAGCATTTCCATTCTTGGTGTTGTAACAATGTGAATCTTTTAAAACACTGCTCTTTGTGGAATTTCTTATGTCTGCTGGATTGTTTTCAGGAAAGCAGAGGGGTAAAACTCCATTTGTGCAATTTTTCCCCAGTTAACACAAGAAGTCTCTTTGTTTAATAAAACCTTGTACCACGTGGGTTTTGTTATTCTGTGAATGTGTTCATGGAGGATGCCCTGCTCCATTTCAAATGCAGATGCACAATACTGAACCTCTCTCACTGTCGTCTTTGGTCTTCATGCCAACATCTGTGTACTTATTTCATCAATCCAGTGGTAGAAAAGAGTGACCTCACCAATCCTATTGGGAGGAATTTGCAATGTCGAGAAGCCAGCACAGTCTCTTCCCATGCCTATTACTCGTCCTTGTTCAGCCTGCAAGGTAGTCAGGGATGATATACACACTAGTGAATTAAACAGCAGGAAGACTTTCCATGCCTGGGAATTGCTGGATTGTACCGTTGTGTTACCAAAATGGGTGGGTTATGCAACCATGTTAGCAGAATGGTCCTGCAAATGCCTTTAGCCCATGACGAGGAGCAATCTCCCCAACTTTTCTTGGGTACTACTTGAGAGTTAGTGCAAGCCAGGGACTAGTCCCAACAGACAGCTTCACAATCAAACACCCTGCTATGGAGGCTGAGAAAGTTTAATTAGCATTAACATAGTCACATAATAACTCTGGGCTGGAGAATACACTTTGGCACTGTTTTGGTTTTTATGTAGCTGTTTAACCAGAGAGCAAGAGGATGAGGCTTGGAAAGTATGGCTGTTCTCTGCTGCTACTCCTGTGCTGCATAATTCTCTCAAGGAAACTATTTGATAATGAATATAACAGAGCACTGCAGATCCTCTAACGCCTACTAGGACTCTGTGGTTTGGCCCAAAGACTGAAGGAGCTGTCGCCCTTTGGTGTAAAAGGGAACCTGGTCACACTAAGAAGTGCACACCGTATTGAGTTCTTTTAATTTATGACGATAGCTTTTAGAGTTTGTGTCTGCCTCTACTGGTATCCAAGTAGAATACCCAGCTTGGACCGCTGCTTTGCACAGTTCCTTCTGTTGCCTCAGATTTTTAAATTTGAAGTGGTCACTATTGTTTTTTATTTCCTTAGGTTGCTGAAGCAGAACTAACTACAAAATAGAAAAAAAATTTTGAAAAACTGTGGGCCTTTTCACACACCACTCAGCGACTCCCTGCATGTTTTGTCCTAGTGTGATTTTTTTGCTTCTGAGCACAAAACATCATTTTGATAATGTGAAGTATGTAGAAGAAAGAAGCTTTAATAAAAGAACACTTTTATTAAAAACTGCTTCAGAAAGAGGTAGGGTGTGATGGAGGAAACACAATACAAAATTTCATGGGGAAGATGAAAGATGTGAGTGAAGGGTGTGTTCCTTATTTTCCCTTTAGAAAAATGTTCCTTTAAAGCTCTCCCTTTGCCTCACAAGGTTTTTGGTGGGACTGAGGCTGCAAACTGTTGTCAGTCTGAATTGCTTCCTCAGAATCAACTCAGTAACCCTCAGGCCATGTACTAGTCTCTGAAACTAAAACCACAGATAGTTCTTTTTCTCCGGGATTTCTAATTAGGCTGAGCTGCTTTCTGCTTTCTTTAATACACCACGCATGAAACTGGGACCCAGACTTAAGACCTTTTCCGTCAATTAGGTTTCATTCTAGTTCATTTTTTTCACGCAAAAGTTGTGTTTTCCCTCAGCCAAGGGGGTCTGGCCAGCATCTCTCAAGTGGCGCACAGACCTGTTTTGCAAAATGCAGCCCTTAATGCTCCTAACACAGCTGGAGATGAGAGCTGCTGCCTTGCAAGGACATCACAGGGAAGGACAGCGGTCCATGGGTCTCAGGGGCAAGGGGGAACAAAGAGTGGGGGCTGGTGTTTCACACAGAGCAGAACTCAACTTGTCTCTGTGTGGGGCAGTGTTTTCTTCTGCTAGGATGCCAGCTCCTACCACAGGGGCAGGATATCGCCTACCAAACCACAGCTCTCGTGGCAGGCAGGGGCTTGCAGCTCTTGCCAAGTTTTGGTTAAATCTGAGAGCTCGTGGAGCGGAGGAAAGAGACATAAACTCAGCTTAGCAGACAAGAAACCATTAAGTGTATTCCAAGCTGCATCTTTTGAGTTTTCAGAAAGTTTCTCACTCGTAACAAATTACAGGATACCATCTACTTTATAAAAAAGGACAAAAGTCTTTGACAGTAGACACTTTGTCTTGAGCATCTACTAAGCAAGAAGCTTTCCATTATCAGCAGCAATGGGAAGATGACTAGTTTTCATAAAAATTGCTGAGGAAAACCATACATTCCACATGATCTACTGAATAGAAAATGATAATTTTGAGGAGCAGGAACACACACACACACACACACACACAGAATTTACATCAGCTGCTATATTTTTGAAGGATCTTTGAAATGAATATGTAAGTTAACAATGTACTTGTAAAGTATTACACACTCAGCAGAGATTGCATGCAGTAACTTTGCAGAGAAGAGACCACAGAGATTTCATGCAAAAGCTAGGAATTTTCAACCTCGATGTAAAAAACTTCTTAGCTTTAATGTTGGAACTGAGACCATGCTGCTGTTTGTCAGAAGCTTTTGTGGCAATTCTTAGTTGCTTTCCACTCTTAGCAAACCAAGTTTCACAAAACTTGTGAAAACAACATAAAATGAGGATGGCAACATTTGGCTCTCTTTTTTATCATGGTTATCACAAGAAATAATAATGTAAAGGAGCTTAAAATGAGTGTATGTATCATAGTTTCTAAGTGCTTTATTCTGGCTGAAAAGGATTAAAATGGCCATGCCATAAAGGAAAAATGTCCCCAGAGGAAACCTTGGGGATTTAAATTTCATGTATATGTATATATATATATAGAGAGAGACACACACATATATAAAGTAAATATATTTTGACCCTTTTTGCTGGCTTTCTCCCATTCAATAGCAAAATGAATGCTTGGGAAATACATATTAAGAATATATCTCCATAGTCTTCAAATGGTAAGGTCCCTGGTAAATATAGGTATAAACAAAGCAGTATAGTTTTATGACTATTACTCTTTATTGGGTAAATGTATGTTTTACAAAGTAAGTAAAGATTCCTAACACAACAGGAAATACTTTTCTCAAGATTTTTCCTACTGTTAACATTAGCTTGTGATGTTGTGTATTTCACACAACTTGTGCACTTATTCCAAAAGAATAACATTATCTGATTACCTGGTGGGTGAGTCTTAGTTCAAAGGCATGCCAGAATTTTACAGAATTTATTGAAATAACGTGGTCTCAGGTTTTGAAAACTTAAGTGGTGCAAACCTGACCCAAGATCAGAAAGAAACAATAACACTCATTGGACAACCATTCATTAAAGCTAATATTTTCTGTGTTTGATAGATAAAACTAAAAAAATCACAAGTCATCATCATCAAGCATCAGCATGCATTTTTCATAAGGTGTGGTTTACATACACTAGGAACGTGTACAAGAACATACAAATTCATAGGGCAGATTTTGATTGGTTCGCTCTATTGTTGCGCTACTGATGTCTGTATCAAATATAAAAGAACACCAAATAAATTTTTCCTAACCCCACCTACTTGTTATACATTAAAGGCAGGTAATGTCAGGTTAAAACATAATGTGTGTTAAAATGTAATTTATATTTCATTAGCTTGTGTGTGGAGAGCCAGAGTGAGCAGAAGACACAATCAGACTTCAGTATTGTCTTAGTATATTTGGTGCTGATTCCGATGAAAAGAAAATAGCAAGACAGAATTTCAGGTACCCGAATTTTGAAAAGCTGGCGGCAAATATTAATGTTGAAGAATGGCCCAATTTACTGTGACCAGAACTTCTGAGCCAGACAGCGTTTGCTTTCACCAGTTAAATATTGAACTGGGTAGCTGCTGCTTTGCCAGGCTGCAATGTCTTTTCCTGAAATACTAGTTCTTGGAAGGCTGCTAGGAAAACTTTATCAACAACTTCACTGTTAAGTAAATATGCAATATTCAAAGGTACATCCTTCTGTAAGAGCTCCAAACTCCACAAAGCTTGTGTTTCTCTGTTTGTGCTGTTGACATATCCCAACTTCTCCAGTGTATATGCTTCTGCTTTGACACCTTGCATTCGGTTACATCAGGTTTAAACAGTTTGAAGGCTAGAAGAAACATTACATTTCCCTTGCCTGATCCCCTGCACACTGTAGGCTAAATTACTTTAGCTTCAAGCTGCTACTAAGGCAAGAATTACTACTACTTTTTTTTTAAGAGAAAGAGAGTGAGCATAAATACATACTAAAAATCTATGAAATATGATACCAGATACATCTTCAGAGGTTTGAGATGGAAATGCAATAAACCTGAATCTTTGATATCTTTATTTTCACATTTTTTTTTCTTCTATTTGTAAAGTTCATCCTAGTCCAGTAAAAACTTCTTCCTTTAAATGTGGTCTCAGCTGAGCCTACTTGTAATTCATTCAGGCCTGTTTCCATGATGCAAACTTAAATGAACATGTAATAAGAACTGAATAAGTGAACAGAAAAACTTGAGTCAATTGTTCAGTTCCTGGCATATACTTGACTAAAGTATATCTACAGACAAAACTCACTTTACTGTGCAAACTGCTCTCTAAATTATTTTAAATCCTTTTCCTTTGTTTTTCAGTCACTTTGGAGAAGAGAGCAATAGCAACATTTAACAATTCACTAGACATAACCCAGATGACAATACATCTGTGAATCTGTGTCAACTACCCAATTGATTCAGCTCACCTCTGAGACACAAATAGCAATGCATTGCATCAGAACAAGCCTTCTTGATTTTTCATTATTGTAACGCTATTCCACAGTCCAGAGAAAAATACCGGTTCCAAAAAAAGAAGTTTCCTCGGATAAACATCTATCAGGCTGTTTCTTTTTTTACTTGGTTTCAAAAAGAAGAAACCCAGCAAAGGTGGAGAAGCGTTGATGGTCCCCATGGAGGGCTCCATTTCCCATTCGCAGCCAAACTTCATCTCCCTTGGCAAGTTTTAGGACTGCACTGTTCCCTGACGTGTCTGCTTTCCCTTTTGATTCATAGCTAAAGATGAATATTTTAACAAGTCAGCTTTTTGTTTCTCAACAATGATCAAGCAAACAACTTTCAAAAAGAATCCAAGAAAACACATTGTTATCCTAAGCAAAACTTTCTTGAAAGGCTTGCCAACACTTTTCCAGCTTTATGAGGAAATTTTGGCATCTTTCTGCATTTGATCTTCTGGTCAAATTTTGCACCTTACCTAATTGCATCATTTCCTCCCTTTCTGAAATTCTGGAATTTTAACTTATGTATTTTTTTCCAGTGCACATGAACAAATAACGTTGTTTAAAATAAAACTGCTCATTCATCACAACACTCCAGATTTCCTCTGATGCTTTTTTCCTTGGATTCACACCAGCTAACTTTAAACGCCTCCAGGTCAGGAGCCTCATGTGAGCTGACCCCCTGTGCTCCTAGCACAAGCAGAGGGCAGAGACAGGCAGCTCACTCCATCCTGACACCTTTCATTGGAATGCAGATGGGTTCAGTGGGCTAACCTTCTGGCTCTGCCTGAGTGTTGGTTTCCCTTCTTCCACCTGTTGCCCTTTCTGATACCAGTGCTTCAGGGGGAAAAAAAAGACACTTTTTCCTTTTGCAGGAAAAATCTGTTGGGAATGAAGCACCTTTGGTGGTGCTTATGGTACAGGCTGTTGAGGAAACCTTGACAGCTTAAATGAACCTGGTATCATCTCAGTACCTAAAATCTGGTGTGATCAATCTAAGCTTTTGTGTCTGTTTATTCAGGCTCAGGGGATAAGCTTGGTTTTGGCATCAGACCCCTGGTTGATATTAAAGAAATAATATTCTCTTCAAACACATATCTTTTCCAAATATCCATCTGGCTACAAGCTTTTTGACCTGGTTCTTATAGAAGTTGATAAACTCGAAACGGATCCTGTTCTTGATGATCCTCTAGCTAATATGAAGAGTATAGAAACTTTATATTCAAAATGTGCTAATGGTGACAAAGCCAGTAAATAGGGGACCATTGCTTCTAACTCATCCTTACTACTGCAGTTGAAATGCTTTCCGTCTTTAAAGTAAATTGCTCTCCCCTGGTCTTTAACAAGACTGTAAGTAGTTGCTGAACACTTCAACATGCCCTTTCTCTGACAGGCAAAAAAAGGATGAAGATATGGCTTAGCAGAATGGCAACACATTGGCACTGGACTGCAACCACGACTTGCAGTGCTAATTCCTTTCCCCTGAGTTTTGAGGAACTTGTTTTAATGCTGAATTTTAGGTGCAGGATCTGTGGCCAGCATCACCCAAATTTGCAAGTTGAGGAGGGTGAAATACAGTCTTTTTCTTTGTTGGTTATTTTACCCTGTAGAATTTCTTTAAAAAATGAACAATTTTGTGTTTCTTGAAATGTGAGCAGGCTATTACCTCTGTGCAAACATGTGTTTTGCATTAAAATGGCCTGGCTCTTCACTTACCTATATAAGCTGAAAACTGTGTTACCATTATGCATCAGGTACACATACACTTCCTCCACATCTTCATGTTTCATCATATTGAAGGTGAAGAAATATACCCCTGAAAAGATTACCAAATACAATGTGTTTGCTTCATAGAGGGAGGTAGTCATGCTACAGATCTGTGCTTCTTACTCAGAAAACATAATAGCTGAGGCACAATTAGCTTCCAGTTGTTCAGTGAGTATTTTGCTTCCACTTACAGTGTGCCAAAATCTGATTAATTGTAATTCTGCATATGGCAGGGGTTCTGCCCTGTACTATTCCAGAGAAATGGCTCTATCTGAACATGGCAGGACCACTCACCCCTTTGTTCTCACTGAAAGGGAAATTTGTCAGAGGCTGAGCCTAGTGCCCTCAGAGGGGAAGCCTCCAGGCCAGCCAGGGCTCAGCCACAGAGGCTGTCAAACAGCCACCACATTGCCCAGGTCAGGCAGGACATGAGTGGTTTTAGCAGCACTCACTGCTGTTCGCTTGGCCGTACGATGTGAACACTTTCTCTTCTTGCACAACACACCATTACCCTTTTTCTTTTTAGCTTTCTTGGTCTGAAAGGTGCCAACAATGTTGTCAGTGCAACCATGTCATGAGCTCTACAAGACTCCCCCAGGCAGGAAGATGAGCTCCCGGTTCCTGAAGTCTGTAGCATTGACCCTGCAATGGGAGCTTGGAGTTTGCATCAAAGTCATTAAATTATGACATATAAATATGTCAAAGTTTATTGACATCCACGTATACATTAACCTCGAAAGGAAGTAGCTGTGAGGACACACCTCTCTGTCAGTAAGATGTGCTACAGCAAGCTCAGGGGGCCCGACTTTCATACCTTTTCCCATAGCTGTGAGTAAATGAATGGCAGGGTGAGAAAGGCCAAGTGAAGGAAGGTGGTTTCAGGCTTTGCTTCGACACGATTTTGGTTATGGCCCTGACTCCCCTGTCTCCTACTGTTCTTCCTGCACCACAGCTGCATAAGATGGGAGACTGATGCAGCTGAAAAATAACTCAGAAAAAACTGTAATACCTCATTTCCAGCCACCCATCTGTTACAGGCCAGCTCACAGCTGAACTGGCATGAGGGAAGATGGAGATGAAGAGAGCGGCTGGAAGCAGGAGGTGGAGGAGGCGACTGTGAAGCTGCTGCTGCAACATCAAGGACGTAGTTATCTTACTGCAGTGACTGAAGGGCTAAAGGTCACAAAGCAGCTGGTCCTGCTCCCTCCCCAGCTCTGGCCATGCCACCTCCTCCTGCCTTTGTGCCAGCACTAGTCTCGCTGGCTGGCCATCCCTCTCTTGGCTTGCTCAGTTTCCAGTTTCATTTTTCCTGAAAGTAGGTATCAAGAGCTATGCAGAGTGAGTCTCATCAGTGCCTTGTGCAAAGGCAGTTAACTAGTCTGTCGTCATTATTGACCATACTTCTCTCTATCTGTATCTCCCAGAATTGCATTTTTTTGGTTTGCAAACACTTACCATTCACTGGAGCACCAAATCTCCCAGTCATGACATCAAAAAAATTCCCAACGTTGGTTTCAACACTACTGAAGATGATCCCACTGTTCTGGTTGCTGAAGTGAGTAGCCATGGAAGCCATGAATGCGACCTGCAAAAGTTCAGTTCTTACTCAGGCAGTCATTCACAAAATGCACATGTGTACAAGAATCAGCTACAGAATTTTTTCTTGTATTTGTGGTCTGTTTATTTTACTGACAGAGATGTTCTTCTAGGGCCTGCTCCAAGGCCATTAAACTCCAGTAACAAAACTCCCATTGAATGAAACTGGAAGAGGACTAGGCTTCTTGCATTCAATTGGACTATTCATGACTGTAAAAGTAAGTGTATGGGCAAGTGTTTGCAGGTCAGGACCTTCGTTTGGGGTTTTATTTACTGTTAAGTCTGTCTAGAATGATGCAACAGAAAACTGGTATTAAAATGGATGGTGTTTCCAACAAAAGTGATTTAATTTGTTTTTATATATTCCCCAATGCATTTAGACTGGATATTGCTTTTATGAGAATGTGTGAAATAAATAAAGCTCAGTAAAATCCACACACATTACTGTTTCTTGCTAACTACTTTCAGAGACACAGTAACCCTTTTTATTAGAGGTCGTCTAGAAGTACAGTTGCTGGGATTCAACCTTCAGTGATTTATGTCTCTTAGCAGTTGCCCTGTACCCTCGTTCATGACAACAGAGGGTGGCAGAGACCAGAAGAGGAAAACAGAGAAAGTGAAAACTGTGCTTCAGCTTCACGTTACACTTCTTGCAGTGAGATATATTGGCCGTGGAAAATGTTTCATAGGAAGCTGTGCAAAACCTCCCACACTGGAGAATTCAGATTACCCTCAGCAAGACACCAGGGAATGACCCTGCCAGCTTGGTGGGCAGGGAAGGGGTTGGTCTCTTCTGTGAGTCTAGTATCCTCCCAGCTCGCTGCTGGTAAAGGGGGTACAGATGGAATTTCACCTGGATGCCTGCCAGAAGGTCACAGAGTGACTTGGCACTTTATCTCTCCCTCAACTTCTTTGGTGAGAAGTGTTCAATTACAGTTTTTATTTCCCCTCACAAAAATGACATTTGTCATTAGATTCCAGCTATACTGGTATTAAAAAAAAGCCACACCAGACTTCTTTTGATTCCAGATCCAAACAAGAAAAAAATCAAAACAGGCAAAATCAAATGCAAGCAGCGGTCCAACAATGCAAATCATTAGCCATCTGCTCAGAAATTTGAGGAGCTCCAGATGTGAGCTGAAAGCTTGGGCTGATTTTCCTTGTCCCTGCATGGATGCATTTTCTATGAAGGCAAATTGTTAACGTCTTGCTTCTCAGCCAGGATCACATCGAAGTTCATCATGTGTTAAAGGAAAGCAGCTGCAAGGAATTATTGCTTTTTGTCTAGATTCCATTTCACATTCTCTCTGACCCCAAGCTACTTTTCTCGGGCTGATCAGAAGAGTTGGAAAAAGTGTCCTTTTACCCTAGGTCTCATTTGGGAGTAGCAGATCAACATGGACATGCGAGGTCTTTCAAAATAATCTTGTATTTAAACCAGTAGTGTATTTGAGAGTGTTTTCTCCTCTACCTAACCCCACTCTAAAATTCCTAAGCACTATGTTAATGAGAAATGATATGCTATACTGTGTGAAGAATGTTTAAACACATCTGTTAAAACCAGTGACAGAATTTACTTGGAAATAGGTATTGCAATATGAACTTCTTTTGTTCATCCTCTGCTGTTATTCAGTTTTTATTTAAATTACTACCATGGTCTTTATGTAAGAAAAAATTGCTGATAGCTTATTTTAAAATGGCAAAAGGATTTATGTGTATATGTTGTAATTACAACAAATATGTTTTTAAGACATTCAGCTGTAATGTTAATTCCAGTTAGTTCTTCAAGAATACTAAAAAAAATCTGCTTTATTACAGAAGTCTGGTAATTTTGAAAACTGTTTTCATTGTGAATTTTATTCTGTGCAATTATCTCATCTTCATGCAACGCAGGGTGGAGAACTCAAACATACACAATGCAAAGAAACCCAAAGTCATTTTCCCACACTGCAGACATTGGTTGTGCTCTTGATTTTTCTGTTAATTTGCATGACTTTTATGAGGATATAAAACATACAGGAATGACAGTTATTGGGAAACAGTACCGTTCAGTTAAAAGGTGTAGATCTGTAAGTAGATGAGGACTTCAGTTTTCCACATGATCAGAGTTTGAAACTGGGATTTCTTTTCGCGCATATTTGCTAAGTACCATTTTGTCCCTTCAGTGGTGAGCTTGGTTTGGGAGTATGAATCAGGTCAAGACTAAGACACTTCCATTAAAGTGTGTGCGTGTGATTGAGGATGTAAACTCCTTTATAGTTTCTGGAGATCTATATACTATGCGGTGTCTGAAGTCCCATATACCCAAAAGCAGCAGTGACTGTCAGATTAAGCTGACTTGCTCTTCTAGGTCCTCAGTAATCATAATGGGAACATAGGTGCTTACCTCACACGTAGACTCTCTGGAACTGAATCTGGCTGCAATCACTTGCCCATATAAATACTTCTGGTGCCACCTGAAGTGCTTTAGGATTCCCCCACAAAGGGCTGGCTCCCTACAGGAGGCCCTTCCACAGTGGCAGCTGGAGACTAGGAGCGATACATCTCAAAGGCTTACCATGCATTTAAATCTTGTCTTTAGCACCTTAGCTGCGCTACATCCCAGAGGTAGTCAACTCTTCCTGCTGTTGCAGATGAACTGCACATACACTGCTACACTGCGGTATACAGTGTAGACAACTCTTTTACATCTTCTTTGCAATGGCAGCCAAGGGTCTCATTTATCCAAGTCCCATTTACTTTTGGTTGCCTTAGGAACAGGACTACACCGTATTTCTGCTGTACTGCAGGTATATATAGAGAGACACATATAAGGTCTCTCGTAAGGACATCTTCCAGATTCCTGGGACACAAAGAAGCTCTAATGCAAAAGCTATGGGACTATGCCCAAACAACTACATACCATCCCTCAGCAGAACCTTTCAGCTCAGGTTTGAACCCATGTTTTTATGCTGATCTGGCTTTTGGGTAGTTCATTCACAGGCAGAACCTACATGCTTCTCAACATATTTAAGGTATCTGGACATACAAAACCATAGATAGCTACTGAGGGGTGTTTTTCAAAACCCAAGGACTTCTGTCTGCACTGAAGTTTTGACCCCATAATTTGAGGAGTTGGGTACATATGCTTCTGAGAATCTCAGAAAGCCTGATTGACCTGAGAAGCATGCGCCTGAGTGATTCCTCTACTCTTTCCATGTGCCATAGGAGACGCAGTTATGTATTTGCAGCTGGATAGAAAAATTATAGTCCTTGCTATTGTCCTTTAATGACCCAGACACGGGCTCTCTGACCTAAAAGGGAACCGTGTATCTTTCTTCCTGCCCATTTCCCAGCTGGATTTTTACTCTAAAAAAAGATTAAACCCCAGTGTCTTTTTTTTCCAGGAAGATATGGCAAAGCGCATTTGTCAGTCATGACAAAGACTACATATGTCTCTCACTGTATTAATTTACAGGCAGATTTTCTTCTTAAGTATATCACAGTAGTTAGGTGCTGTTTTTCAGAGAAGAAAACCATAACCTGAGAACAGCTGCAGCCAACACAGGTCAGAGATTTTGTACCTGTAGCTCTGGGGGAATCCCAGGGTAACCCTTTTCGCCTTTGGGTCCATGATGGCCACGCTCACCCCTCGGTCCCATATCTCCTTTGTCTCCTTTCTCACCTTTGGCTCCTTCCTGGCCAGTTGCTCCATTATTTCCATTGTTTCCATGATTTCCTTAAAGGAAACAGAGCTTTCTGTTTAACTTAAATAACTTCATATAATACATTTTAACAGAGGATTGTGATAGCATCCTTTTCCACCAGTTTGCAACACGTGGAGTTTTCAGTACCATAAAAACCAGACTGAGCTGCAACGGATAAGAAACAGCTGTGTGGTTAAGCTGAAGGTGAAGGTTTTGATGACGTAGATTGATGTTTCAGAGTTAACCCTCATGCTGTCTGGGTGTTGCTGTACAGACTGGGTGTTGCTGTACAGACTGATGTCTGAAGTCATCGCATTGTTGGGGAGATGTGCAAGGACAAGATTTCTGTGGATGTGTGGCTCAAAGAAAGTGAAAGCCACTGACTTGACACATACCAGATAGCCTGCATAAGCACTCTTGATTTTCCTTTTGTGTAAAAACTTATATACTGATAATTTAAGTTAACTGGGATAGGATAAGATAATTTTGAATAATTTTGAATAACATTTTGCTAACTTTAAAACATGTCTACACAAATGAAGAATGGCTGTAGCCTTAAACTAACCAAATGACCCATCTGTGCCAAAAATGGGAGACTGTGCATTCTCAGGGTGCTGGTTAGCTTGAAGGGTTGATTGATTGCATGTTCCTAGATTTAAAGAAAGACAAAATTTTTATAATGAAACTTTTCTGAGGTGGCTTCTTGTAAAAAGGGTCAGTATAAAAACGTATACCTGCATCTGCAGTATTACTTACTTCCTGATATTTGCTGAGGAAATTACTAAGCAAATGTCTATGTGACTAACAAAATTTTAAAGTTGGCTAGAATTACTGAGCAATTATTATGCCCATCTGAAGCAAAAGACTGACCTTTCAATCAATTACTTAGGGATTAATTAGTGTCATCATTGTTCTATTTCTGCCTAAACTGAAGTGAGATTCTTTGCCACTCTGCTTGTTCTCTGATTAGTCACCTTGGTTATGGTTACTAGTTGCTCTGGTAATTCAGAAGAAGAATGGTGTTTGAGACCAAATCTAATGATTAAGTGATTCTTCAGAATTTCTGTAGCGAGAAAAAGGTTTACTTCAAACAAGGAAGCTAAATGGTGGAAGAAACTAAGCAGTTTTTTGTTTGCATAAAGAAATCAATAACTCTTTAAAAATAACAAGAATGATCCCTCATGTAAAGCCAGAACTGCTTCTCTACCAGTTCGGAACAGAAGTCTGCAAGCAACTTTTGATTCAATAAAGGGAAAAGGAGCTGTTGTAATTCCCCTTATGGCACAACAATATGAAATGCCGCAGATGAAGGAGACAGACAGATTCCAGGGTGCAGAATGTTGCTGTCACCCATACATTTGTGGCATCCTGTGCTGACAAGACAGTGTGACTGAGACACATCCTCACATGAAGAAAGGGCAAAGCTGGGGCTGGGCAGTGTCCCAGTATGTCCACTGCTGCCTTGAAAGTGTGGGTCTAAAACAAAACTATGTCCTGCTTCTAAGAAGCCAACAGTTTATTAATCCATAATGCAATATTTCTGCACAAGAGGCCACACTGTTAGATTTCTCTTACTTCTGTAATGGTCATAGGTATTTTTATAAAGGGTTGATGCATGAATAGCTCACAGCACACTAGTACCAAATATGCCTATGACCTTATTTTGCCTAATTTCCAAAATACATCAAAGTAACAATTTATTTCAATATATTTCCAACTGAACTAGTTCTTGAAACATTTCATTCAGGTTTAAATTCAAAACTCAGATTTAACTTCATAACAGTGAGATTGAACTGTTACTGTCAACTGTTTCCACCAAAAATCACTACATTAAATTTTTTGGTGTACGGTTATCTGTAATGTCTGTTACTGTCAGTACCTTTGTGACACAGAAGGATTATGAAATTGCATTTTTATTGTGATAACAGAAGACGTAAGCTTTTGAAGGTGAGACAAATCTGTCAGTCAGTGACATGTTCATTTAAGGTATACGTCCACTTTAATAATGATGATTTCCAAATCCCCGGAGGTAGCTGCTGTAACAAATTTAGACCAACATGCTCCTCTTTTTCCATACCAATTACCAGATCGAAGTATACCCTTTTCTCATGTATCATATTCTTCTCTTTGCCTTTTTAATGGGGGTGAGGGGATGGTTGAAGGTACTTTTTATTATGGAAGACAAGAAGAAAGAAGGAAAAGAAGACATTCCTGTGAGAGAATAAAAGCATGTGTTTCTCTGTAAAATATCAGCTAGCAGTGTGCTAGATGGAAAAAAGCTCCTGGAAACACTACACAGTAGCATAGCTGGATATTCAAAGGTGATCGCAGTAATCAACTCCAGGGAACAAGTTCTTCCAACTTTAATGGAAGCTTCATGCTGCTTTAAGAAGATAGACCAATTTGCCCTAGAAATGTAATAAGGTTACTTTCCATATAAATTTCTGAAAGCTGAATTTTAATAACAAATGGGTTTTCACTGGAAAAGACATTAGAGTCTAACTGAAAATCTCTGTCTCCCCAGAAATTATAGAAAAACTTTTTGCTGAACCTGTCACCAAATACTGATGTCTGGACCAATCTCAGATATTTCATAGAATAGCCTGTAATTAGACTGATGAAAAAATGAATTAAACTTCATCCTCACCTGGCATCCCAGGGGGCCCAGGAGGTCCTGGGGGCCCTTGGTAGAGTCGAACTCCAAAGTCACCACGGCAGCAGGAACTGCAGTCTGGATTCTGTGGTCCGGTTTGTGGGGGCTAAGTGCACAAAAATAACCTTTAAGTAGCTCATTCATGGAGGGCATCAATCATATACATGTTGATTATGGGGTCTTCATTATATATTCTCTGTTATACATTTCATAAGTTTTCAAAACACTTCTTATCTGAGCTGAAATCTCCCATACTTGGGTCATCCCTGAAGATGTTATTTTTGCAAAATTTAAGGGAGTAGCTCTTCCAGTGTTCTAAGAACTATATGAATATTAAAAAGCAGCTTGTCCTGTCAGATAATGAGGGTTTTGAAAATAAAATAATACCAAGTAATGAAAGTTAGATGAATATTTCAGTTAGGTTCCTATCTGGCTTTTTTTTGATCTCGTATTTCAGTTGACCTGTGTTGACAAACAAGCCTATGTACAACAAATGGTAGGACACAAGGGACTTCATTTGACCTTCAGCAATGAACTACCCTCCACTAAAAGTAATGAAAACTGCGCTGAACCACCTGAAGGAGACATTAAAAAATGTCTGTGCAGCATATTCCTGTTCATGGCTCCAGACTTGTATGTTTACAGGCTACTAAGTTGGGACAACTTAAAACAAGTGCCAAGATACATGACAAAAATTTGAACTGATCACAACACCTGGTACTAGGGGCATTTGAGTGTTTGTAGTTGAGGGTGTACAACTAGGAAAACCAATTTATATGCTGAAACTAATATAGCAGCATAAATAAACTAAAAGGTTTATTACACACAGCTCAGCTACTGTAACAATAGTCTGATAATAGTTTAGTTGCAGTACTTTTCTGTATTATTTTATTTATACTAATGGTATCTCATTCAGTCCTGGCTTGACTTCATAACTAGGCTCTTGGGATGGTTTAGCAGTCACAAATCTTCTGATGGGTCAGCTGAGGTAGAGGTCCAGGGTTTGATTTTATTACTCTACCTCCTTCTCATTTCTCCCTCTTTGTTTCTTTTCCCCCTACAATTCTTTGCTATTATCCTGAGGTGTAGGTCTGCAGTTCTTAAATTGTTGGGGATGGGGGGGAATAGTTACACCAATCCAACTACTGCTTTTCTCTAATCATTCTACTATTTATCTTCTTTGTCTTTGTTTCCACTCATCTTTATCATCCTCAAATTACTTGCCTAACGCAGACCTACTGGTTTAACGGCAGCAATCGAGCCTCTGGTGGGATGGCAGCTGCCAAATGAACATGCAGATGTGCTGCATTCCTGCCCTCAAGGTCATCAACTGGCTTGATCTGAAACACTAAAGCTTTCTGCCCATGTTATACCCATGTTATATACAATACCAAGCACACTCAGAATTCATTAATTTCAAGAGGCTTGGGTGTTTATGTTTACGGATACAGAAAAACCCTTTCATGCCACTGAAATACTGCAACTCCTCCGATGGGATGGAAACATGTCCTTTACAGCTGGAACCACCGAAGGTGGAGCTACCATGGGAATAAAGACTGACCTGACAGCTCAACAAATATGCTTCACATTCAGAGAGTTATGGAAATGTTAGGACTTGTCAATGGGCAGAAGGACCTCATATTTATGGGGTTTGGTCAATACTATGATTTTTACCTTATTTCTGGATAAGGTCTGTACTTCATGAGAAAAATTAGTTCTGCTTGTTGGACTGCCTGTTCCTGGAGAACCTGTATGTATCTTTCTTTCTGCTTTATCTCTCCTAGCTGTTAGGAAAAACGTAACTGACAATCACCAGACATGCTGTTTAAAGCTTCCTAATATGAGAGAAGAGTAGCCCTGCTTTCAGCTCATTTTCAGTCCTTGAAGGGGAGCCAAATACAAGACTGGAATTGCTCAAGCATTTTTCACCACCTGAAATGCTGATGTTGAGCATTGCACTGAGGTTAAAATCTCCAGCTCCTTTTTGATAGTGCTTCATATCCATGTTAAATGTGAAGACAAACTATATACATAACTGCAAAGAGCAAGTAAGTCGTATCAGCCTTGAAACACCCAAAAACTTAGAATTGTGGACTTGTAGGTAAGTGACAGCATGAATCCAGCAAACTGGACTACATGTGAGACTCTCTTTGTGCAGGTATGATTTGTCTTTTTTACCCAACACTGCAATCCTGAACGATGTTTTTTGCTAACCAGCTACGTTATCATAAAATAGCTACTAGTGTTGGTCATAACCAAATGCTATTTGGCATTACCTCTCAAAAAGCTCAGCAGGTTATTATGTGTGAAGTGAGGCAAGTCCTGCCAACTTGGTTGTATGAGAACAGTTCCACTGACTTCAAAATAACTACTTACACGAGTCATAAAGTAGTATTGACTTATCTTTACTAATCCTTTGACTAGGAGGAAAAAAATGTTCACAGTCAGCTGCCAAGAACAATAAATATTCAAGATAGTCTTTTAATCTCTAAAACCAGAGAACTTCATGAAGAGTACATTTAAAGGAAAAACCCGCTCCTAAAGCAAAAATACACTCAAATGGGACAGAGTTTAATTACAACCTACTTGCCTATGTAGACATTAACACATAAATTTTAGTACGCAATGAATTTTTGGCATTGCTTTCAGGACATGAATATGATTTAGAAGCTTGAGAAATGCATCTGCCACATTGATATCGTAATACAGATAGGAAACTGGAAATATTTCTGAGGCTATTCACATAATTTCATATGATTTAGTATGTAGGAGGCAGTTGTAGGCAACCAATGGTCTATAAAATTCCCTTAACTTACAGCTGTGAACGAATCATAGTTGGAGACCCAGCCCTTTTTTCACTTCATGGTTAATTTTATGAGTGTCCATTATATTGTCTAAGAAAATATAGAGGACAAGTAATGTACATCCACTGTTCTTGGCTTCCATTCTGAATGCAAAATAGCATGTCTCTGTGGGCACTAAGGCCCTCATACCCCTCCCTTGCAAAGAATTAAACAAACCCAGATTGCCAGGTTTCAAGGTAACACGCCAGTAGGTTGAGGGGTACCTGAAAGTTTTCAAAAAGCAACCTGAAAAGGAAGAATGTGTCTGGTGTAACTATCCCCAGTCACTAAGATTTTTTGTGCTTGAGAAATGCACATTGTGTTTTATGTAAGTTACCAGCAGCCTGGAAATTGACCTTGTACCTACTGCAGCGAAGGCGAATGATGTTGTCTCTATTCCACAACAGGGAACGGGACCATTAAAACACTAGCAAGAGAGTGAAATTCTCTAGCCAGAGCCAAGATAATCAAGAAAGCAGGGACTTAGGCATGAAACAGTTTTCAGATAGCTCAAGGGGAAGAGAGGTGTTTCCCATGAATTAAAACATGTTGGTGCCACCTTTCTTCCTCCTCTACCTGGAAATTCCTGGAGTCTTGGCAATGGAAAATACCTATTGCGTCAGCCACTCTGTGATGGATTATCCCTGTCACACATCTGCTAGTGCGCCATTTCATTTCAGTCAGGCAAAAATTGCATCATTCCCCCAGCAAAGATCTTCTTAGAGAGGGTCTGGCAGGTAAATGGCTGCCATCAGTTGTGCTCAGACTTGCCAGTCTCGGTTTTAATCTCACAGCCTTTTTGCTCAGCAGAGGACTCCAAAAGTGTTGCGTTAAACTCTCTGAGAGACACATGCACCCCCAAAACAGTGACACTTTCTGTTGTGATTTCATATTAAGTGCTGCATTATCTGAAATTATGTTGAGTTAAAGGGGAATCTTTTTTAAGTACCAGTAATACATGGTCTGTAGTATGCAGCTGCACAGTTCTCTCCGCAGTAAAGAGTTACACACACACTACGTGGCTCATTGTACTATGTACCTCATGGGTTACACTGTTTATATAGTGCAAGTGCAATTTAACATATCTACAGTTAAATATCTATTTTGCTGTGTCCACTGGCGGAACATACAACTCTTGCCCAAGAAATATGAAATGCAAAGATCTATAAAATTTAAACACAGGAAATATAGTGGTGCATTAAACCTATTGCCATACTTGGATGTGTTTCAGTTCTTCAAGCCTAAGATAGAATTAAAATCAAATCTCTTTTCTGCTTATCATGAAGCAGGTTATTATTCAACACTTATCTGCATGTCCATGATTTTTGGAATTCAAAATATCATAGTTTGATCTGAAAGAGTTTCAAATAACAAATGACAAAAGGTGAACTATACAGGACTCAAACATAGGAACAAAACACTCATGTTCTTGTTGTTTCTAAAAAACATCCATCAACAAAAACTTAATTTGAGTGGAATTTTGGTTTGCATAGTGCTAGAAAAAGCTTCATCTTCTGCCCTTAGATTTTTCCTTTTAGATTTCAACTGCAATATTTTATGTATAACCAAATAATGCTATTTTCCCTTTGCTGTGAGCTAATGACTGTAATACCTGAAATGCCATGAGATTCACAGCTTAAAACACAGATACTACAGATGATTTAGAGTTTCATTATGAGTCTTTTTTCTCTGAAACTGTCAAGTTAACATATATTATTAAATCTACTTTGAACACTCAGAATTCCATTGTCTCAAGCTCAAAAAATATACTTTATATAAAAAAAATTCAAGTAAAGTTATCCTCTGATAACTGAATCTTTCCAAATACCTCTAGAAATTCTGTAATTTTCCTTCACATCCAGATGAGTTTACAGAATCTAAAACTTCTAAAACTTTAATGTATTAAATAAGGAATACCTTGACATAATTAAGAGACTATAGACCAGAACATATGATTGTACAAGTTCACAGTTTCGGCAAAATAAGGGGCTTCTGTTTATGTTGAAACCAG
Organism: Falco rusticolus; assembly: GCF_015220075.1. Lineage (NCBI taxonomy): Eukaryota > Metazoa > Chordata > Aves > Falconiformes > Falconidae > Falco > Falco rusticolus. The sequence continues at coordinate 71,891,760 of NC_051210.1, read as the reverse complement.
TGACCCCAACCACTGCTGGTTCTACCAGCTCATTAAAAGATCCTATAAAGCAACCCAGCAGGATACAGACCAATACACAGCTGTAATAAAAATTACTTCATCAATAAATCACTAATAATCTTAGCAAAAAAATAAAATATCTCATTAGCTTTAAAGATATCTTTAGAAGATTAATTCAGAGTACCTGGACTCTGTCTGAGGTAGTCAGTTCTACATCATCTACCTCTGGTCTCAGGACTTTTTGGTCTGCAGAAGTGCTATTATCAGCAGTCCACTCTATAAGTTGACTCCGCTGTTTCAATATTTCCCTGCTTCTGGAACCTTTATGGCCAGTCTGGTGGTGACTTTGCAATACTTTGGCCACTGGTTTATAAGATCTTCTGCTCACCTCCATGTATTCTTCTTGACACAGGCAAAATGGAAGAAAAAATAAAGCCAGAAGGTGCCAGCTGATGAAATCCTTCTCTGCCATGTTATTCAAAATTTTTCAGGACTTCAGCAAATGCCTTGCAGGAGGAGAACCTCTTTGCTGCACCAGGAGTTATGTGGTCCTTTCAGCTTTTCCACTAGTAAGCCTGGCACTGAGACCAGTACCAGGTTTTATACGGTTGTGTGCAATAAATAAAACTAAAAATGCCAAAGTGACAGGATCCTTCATCCAAAATCAGTCATGCTCCTTTAAACAAACCAGGCATTATTCACCACTTCACCACCACAAGGAAAATTGATTTGTATGCTGGAAATGACCACAGCATTTAACGGACTCCCGTGGTTCCTATTTGGGGGCATTAAAAAATGTAGCACCTTTTCTTTGGCATGTTTTTGTTTAAGTGTGAAAAAATGTGATGGAAATGGAGAACATGTGGCTAATGGCTTACGCTTCTTGATTAGACATGGAAAGCCTGTGAATTCACACTCTTAAATGTCTTTTGGACACAGTCACCTTCCTTATTTGCCAGGAAATTCATACACACAACTGCGTCAGCCCAGTCCGAAAAATCCTTCCAAGAGCAATTAGGAAACAAAAGCACAAGAGGAGCTTTTGCATATGATCCTGACCCAATGGCTGTTTCTGACTATGGTTTTCATTCACTAAAAGAAAAATATTGAGTTTCTGTCAGTTGGCCAACAGTGGAAGGAGTCTGGGTAAGCAGCTCTGAAAAACTGGGTTGAATTCAGATTCACAGAGCCCCATTTCTCAGCATCACTTCAGCCTACTCAGCCAGGCAGTATTTTTTCCCTGGAGTTCCTGGTGTTTTCCTAAATGTAACTGCCAAACCAAGTTTTACATCTTCACTGCCAAGTAAATATAAATTTACCAGGGGCTTATTTCAGACTAAAAGAATACAATTATATATGTATAATAATATCCTTACTATATTTTTTGAACCACCCACCAGTATCCTCTAGAAAGCCACAACTGCAGAGTGCAGCTCTGCAAATGCATACACATCCACACACATGCCCAACCTTCCCAGGAGCAAGTAGCTCCTTGGCCTGTGAGAAATGCTACACCAGTACATAGCTACGACAGTACAGGGGGCAGGAGTCCCAGAGAACAATCCCTGGCCCTGCAGTGTGATGGACTGTCTCATACTGAAGTTGTTCAATGCTGACCACGCTGCTTAGCATTGGGCTGGGGCTTCCCTGCGACCTCTGGGGTGCCCTGTGGCCCTAAATTATCCCAATTTATTATTTTGTTTGTTTGTTTATTTTTCCTTCCTGTTCAGTTGCCTGATGATATGTGAGGGTTGTGGTGCAGGGTATGTTTTTAGAGCACAAGGCGAAGGTTGCATGTCCGAGTATGGGATGTGATGGAATTGGGAGCACCAGGAGCCTGTTGGTATGGTGGTGAACGTTCCATCCATCCAGAAGGTCATCTCTGAAGCTAACAATCCACAGATATCACCCAGGCTTAATTTTGAGGATGTAAAGAGTAGACTCCAAAAGACATCCTGGGAACAAACCAGGATGTGACCAACTGGAAGGTCAAGACCCACCAGTGAAATGAGGTGCTAAGTTATTTGTAACGTAAAAAGCCTTCAGTATACCAGCATGCTGCGGCAGCAAAGCCTAACACCGCAGGCACTGCTAAGCAAGGGAAATTACTTACACCTGCTAAAACACCCCAGCTTTATTCATTGCAGCTGCAAGGGGCATCCATCATGTGTCTTCGCTCCCTGGCATATTACTGAGGTGGGGGTGAGGTATGGAGCGTGTGAAGAGATTAAGCCTCATCTTAATCTTTGTGAAGTCACAGGAAATCCTGGGTTTGGCCCTAGGTAAGGGGAATAAGGCTCAAGCAGCATGGCTTTTGAAAGAGGCTGTGAGTCTCCTGTCTAAATGGAATATGGGCCTAGAGAGAGATCTGTGATGTGAAGGCTGTTACTTCAGACCTTTGTAGGTGCTGGGAGGGATGCACAGCTGATGGTTGCTGAATGGTGGTGAGAAAGCACTCTAGTTTGCATTCAGATCCATGGGAGACAGCAGGGCAAGTCACATCGTGCGAGGAGGCACTGGCTGGAGGTGCAGGTGGAGAGGGGAGATCGGTGCTCAGCTGGGGTACATCTTCTGGTGGCACAAGTGTTGGCCGATACCCAGCCACTTGCCTCAGTAATTCCCTATTTAACAGCCCACAGGGAGGAGCGTGGGGCTGCACCGTTCCCCCAGAAAGGCAGTGCCAGCCCCCATGGACATGTGGGGTCTGGGCTGGGCCAACACAGGGGCAGTGCCCGGGGCTACTGGGAGTGAAGGCAGGCAAGGGCAGGTCTTCCCTGTTTCTCCTTCTCCACTGGCCAAGCGTGGTGTAGGAGCAGAGACTCAGCTGCTGTGGGCTCAGTGTTCCTCCTGAGGACAAACACGACCTGCTGCCTGCAGCACCCCAGTTGTTCCAGCCCCAGGAACAGTGGTGGCTCTTGGTTATCTCAGCCCACAGGCCTGCCAGACAGAGCTGTGCCTCCTTGCTTCATGATTTTGTTGTATTTATCTCCCTTATTTTGAAGCTCTAATGGCAAGAATCTTAATGCAATTTGTGTGAAATCTTGGATCCCCAATCCAGATGTTCAAGATCATTGGATAACACTTCATAGATTAACTCTTGAGCTTTATTTCAATATATAAATATCAATAAACTAAATAACCTCACAGAACAGGCTTTTTAGCCTATGCTTTATGACTACTGAAAATCCTGTTTATAAATAAAAGCAAATATTCCAGGTATTTCACTGGGCAAGGAGAGATGGAATGGAATTTACCAGAGAGCAAAGCAGGACTTCTGAAAACACAGTTCCAGAATTTGGAAGCTGCTACCACCAAGATGGGGCTTCTTTTTCAAGTAGAGAGGATTTTCTTGGTAGCAAGGGAGTTTGAAAACCCTGGACTTTGTAAAATTGGGAATGACTCAGAGACAAACATTAATTTATCTTGGCACTTAATAATTCAATTCAGCAAGTGCTGGGATAGCACTGATGTTTTCAGCTGCCTTTAGGGCTTTCATGGCTTTCCAAACTCGGTTCCAGGAGCTTCCTGTGGCAAATGTTTCTAACGTGAGTAATGAACATCCACAGCACCCATGTCCCAAAGGGAGGAGGAGTAGAACCAAAGAGATTTTGGCTTCAAAACCCCCATCTATCATTTCACGCAAAAGCTGAAACAAGCATGTTTCCTGGCAGCCATCAGAAAGAAGAAAGACTCCCTTCCTCACTTTCTAATAGAGTCCACCTGGTTCCTAGCCATCACCGCTCTGGTGGTTTGACTTTAAACACATTTTTTGGTCCAAATTAATTATAGAGTTTAGACTTTGCTCTTTTATTACCAATCTTTTGAACAGAATCCCATCTGCAGAAATCTTTGCTGCCCATTTTTCTCCTCTGTGCCTCAGCAAGGAATAGCTGGCCCACAAAATCACCACCTACAGGCAGAAATTTTGGACTTAGAAGTAAAAAACAATGGAGGAACCGATTCTGATTCTCCATTCTTGATGTTCAAATGGTCAAATACACTTATCAAAATGTGTGAGCTGAATCTAAAATAATAGGATATCAAAATAGCAGTGTCATCAACTATGTACTGGAATAAAAGACTGAAAATGCTTCATGCTGAGAAGAACAGATCCCACTGATTTGAAGATGAGAAAAGGACAGACCTAAGAGGTTTGGTTTTGCTTTTAGTTGCAGGAGTGCTGACAGAGAGAATAAAAATCTGATCCCCCTCCCTACCTCTTGGCTGTGTGTTTGCACACCCAGTATCACCCTTCCAGCCTTTGCCAGCTGAGCTCCAGCATCCAGCACAGCCATAATTACTGTTCCCCTGTTGGTCTCTGGCAGCAGGATATGCCTTTATCTGGTAATCAACATTTTAAGATGAAGTGAAGCACACGGATTTGTTTCTGTCAGATAACAAGATATCAGCTAAAATGCAACAACTGCTGGGTCAAAGCTGTTTCCCACCTCTCTGCAAACAAAAACTCTGCCCTGTGAGAAAGGGGATTCTTATTGCTGTGTTATTCATATTGACATTGGGAAAGTGGGTTATTAGTGAGGTTATTATGTAAAACTGCAGGCCACTGTTTCAAGGGGCAACAAACCAAAATGATTAAAATTAAAAAAAAAAAAAGGAAAGCCTTCTGTGACCCAGGCAGGCTTGTACCTGTAATTAAAACATTTACAGTTCCTTCACTTAGAAATAATCCTGTTTGCAGTTTTGCAGTGATAACTCCTCCATACCAGACACAGAGATGGTCTGCAGCTGCTATTTCACAGGCGAACTCCACTGAGCCACACTGAGAGAGACAGGCCACAGCTGAAGGGACGAAGGCCACCCAGCACTGTGCCACCACCATGCACCAGCCACTGCCAATTTCCCGGCCCGCTCTTGGGCTCTCTGGCTCTTAGTTCCTGCATATAGTCCCCAGCCCTGCTCTTGCTGAGCTGCCCACTCCCTCGATCTGGCTGGCACTTCCACCACCTCTGCAGCAACACGGGGACGAAGCCTCCTCTCTCCATTGCCAATGCAAACGCCCGGCACTGTGCTGCCCTTTGGCTTGTGGCTGGAACAGCCACAGACAGAGCCCTCAGACCTCAGCATGGCTTTGAAGCCTTTTCCCACCTCCATGCTGACCACTGCAAACCCACAGGAACAACTTCGGCACATCCTTGAAGTGTGACCTGCTCCTTGTTTCTTGGTCAGTAATAGGGATTCAGGCAAAAGCCACCACCCTCCTCCCTAAGGGAGCCTCCAGAGATGGGCCACCAAGGGGGAGGCACACTCATGGGGCTTTCCAAGTGTTACACACCCAAAAAGGGCTCACAGTCATAGCCTGTGCAACATCTGCTCCATGGTTAAATATTTTGTTCTCCTGCAACCACTGAGCTCTGCAGATGATGATGGTGCAGTGAGTGCTTTGGGCAGTTTGTTTTGTGACACCCAAGCTATGTGCAGTTTGCAGCTGCACCAGTTCCCAGGGGTAAATAGCAGTGAGGTAAGTTTTGTAGGTGTTTTCCTCACTGGTTATAGGAAGCTATCGCTAGCTGCCGGGAAGAAGAGTGGGGCAGATCCAGCTCCTTGCATGGCTTCTGCCCTTACTCAAAGCAGATGAGTCTCCAGAAGAGTCTGGATCCTTCCTAACTTGGAATTTTCCATCAATCGGGAAATCCTGATCAACCCCCCACAGTTTTCCCAGGGAGGTACCCTGGGGTGATGTGCTCCAGCAGCCCTGGCTGCCACTGCTGCCTCACCCCTCCACTTTTTAGAGCCTAAAAAACATCTTTCCCACCCCCCATATGCCTAAACTAAGGGATCCCCCTAAATGGAAGGATCAGAAATGGGCAGAAATTTGGGCTGCAGTCTGGGTGATCCTCCAAAACACAGCACAGCCTCTGCCAGCTTGTCTGCGCAAATCCTCGCTCCAAAATATGCACTTGAGACACAAGACCCCTTCACTCCATCAATGCTATTTTCAAGGGTCTGTGACAAACTGCCTGGATCAGACAGTCAACAGTCCCAGATGTGATCACCAGGTGGTTTATCCAAGTCTCTCTCAAACTTGCTGAAATAGATTTCACAGTGGTGATAGGTCTCTGGTGGTGGAACAAATAATGCAGCGTGATAAGCTTTTTCCAGTCTGCAATGTATCAATTATCCGTCTCTAATTGAAGAGCCAGAGCACAGTGACTTCCAAGAAAGCAGTGTGGGGAGAGAACAGACACAGTGCCAAAAAATAACCGTGGTCAACACTTTGTCAGGGGTGGATATCCTGGTTTGGATTAAACAAGATCTAACCTGAATCTTTGGCTTCAACTTTATTCACCTTTTTTTCTTCAAGTTTCAGAATGTTTAGATTTATTACTTGGAATATGGTCTTCTCTGCAATTCCTCTGTTCTGGCCAGGACCAAAAGTGTAACGGCTGAAATACCACAGAAAAAACTGATCATTATTTTAACTACCCAACAAGAAATAAAGAACATCTTGTGAGAAATCCCGTTGTGACTGCACCCTCAGGTCAAGCTTGGCATGTGTGGGACGTGTGGGTAGTTCAGATAAGGTGTTCTGGTTTTGGGTGGGCAGCCAAGACACAGTTTCAGGCCCACCAATAGCCAAGACTGTTCTTCTGCCCTGCACAATGAAAGGCATGAAGACAAATGCTCTCTGTGCTCTTGCATCCAGGAGAGGTCAAGAAAACATTTGTCTGGGGACTGTAAGCAGAATTCCAGAGTTATGTGACCTGGTGGCATGTAAATCATTTTTAAGGGCCCAGATTTAACAGAGTCTCTCAGATTCCTAACATGTATCAAAGATGTTACGTCTTTGGGAAAGTGTGCCATCAAGTCAAAAAAAAGGACTTACATAAATATCCAGACTCTCCCAGGAGTTCTGCCTACCCTGCTTGGGCACTGGATGAAGATGAACTGTGGCTGATCTATAATCTATTAGCCTGGTAAGATCAGGTTACTGGGATAGTTCTTGGCTGGTCATATCACAGACTCATAGAATCATTTAGTTGGAAAAAAACTTTTAAGATCATCGAGTCAAATCATTAAACTACCACTGCCAAGTCCGCCACTAAACCATGTCCCTAAGCGCCACATCTACATGGCTTCTAAATAACTCCAGCCTGGGGAGCCTGTTCCAATGCTTGACAACCCTTTCAGGGAAGAAATTTTCCCTAATATCCAGCATTACATTATTAAAGTCTTTGTTTTATGTGTGTATTGAGATGCCATTGATCAAGAGTGGGGCTGTTAGGAAAATGGCAGCACTGTAGTTTTGGATTACAACCTTCTGGTGAGCTCTGCAGAGGTCATTAGAGGAAATGTCCAAGCATTTGCTTGTGAATGCATTGCATCCAGGCTCCAGCCAAAATGGGAAAACCTGAGTCACCACTCTTGGGGTCCAAAGATCATGAAATAGATAAAATAAATCATACTATGGTAAGAGGAGAGGTGTCCATCACCATCTGATTTTGCTAAATAACCTGCACTACCTACCAGCAATACATGCCCTGAATGGCCTAGATTGCAAGGAGCTAGGAAGCTAGCTCTAGAAAGAGGCAAAAAGGTTGGGTTTATCTGAACAACCCAGGCCAACCTAGTGTATAAAGGCATCAGCTGCAGTGTGCTGCAGAGCTAGCTTTTTTGCTTAATTTCTTCCCCTTGTGAAAGGTTTCTGATAAATACCCCATCCAGATGTATCTGTTTACCACAGAAGAGGCAGAAAAGAGATAGAGTGGACAGAATTGAGAGGGACATCTGGCACATTCACCTTCATTCATTGCCTGCCTGTTTGAAGTAAAAATATTTTTAAGAATATGTGCTGTAATAATAACCAGGAAAGAGCCACTTGGACTGGAGACGAGTAACCTTTCTTACAGGGCTGGCAGCCTGTGCTGGGTAAAAGCCCAGCCAACTAGCACCATTTATAATAGAAAAGAATGAGCTTCCTGCAAGGAAAAGCTGTGTTTGCCTTCCTAATTTGGTTTCTAAATGTTCACTTTCATAGGGAGAAGAAAAAAAATATATAGTTTGAAAAGGAAATTATATCACCATGGTGGGTTTTTAATGGAATTTGCAAAAGATTATGACTTTATACAGTTAAGGAGTTCCTTATTCATCCATAGGAAACTATGGATACGTTCCTACTATACTCCACAGATGGTTCCTAGACCTGTTCCTAAACCTGTTCCCAACTACATCTAGGCCGTCGGCCTCAGGACTGTCAGCAATGACTCCATCTGGTTGACGGGACGACTCTTGCAAGACTTCCAGGAATTTGTCCAGTTTTTGGCCACCACATTTGTTACCAAACATTCAGCCCCTTTGACAGCCCCTGGGGTGACTCAGAGTGGCTGAGGTGGAAATAAAAGCAAGCTAGACCTAAACGTTTTGGCTGGACATCTAGTTCTCTAGCAGTGCCATAGGCATACCTACTTCTGCTGTTTCAGGTGTCCATGTTACCTGAAGTTTTCACTGTATCAAAGCCACAAGAGCAGTCTGCCAGTTCCTGGGCTCCTGGCTGCAATTAAGGACCTGAGCAACCTGTTTATGGCTATATATCAAGGGAGTGATGTTTTAACCTGCCAGATCTGTCAGCAGAGTCTCTTAAGGAGATGGGGGTGGTAGGAACAGGCACTGTACAAAGCTGGGGGTGCCTCTGAGAGCTATGATCTCATTTCAACATCAGCCAGGTGATGTGAAGGGTGTCCTTCAACCCTGGAGAAGTCCCTTCTCCTGCTAACGGGAGCAGGCCAGGCACAGCGAGGCAGCGTCTCCAACCCTGGTGCACCACCCTGAGGGGAAGATGCATCATGTGAGTCAATTTCCATGAGCACAACCACGCACACTGACAAGATGAATAACATGTTCTGTCAGGGCCTAAATCAAGTAGGCTGCAGTTCAGCAGTGCGAAAAGTGATAACTGGGAAAGCAAAGCTACCTAAGGTTTTTTGCCCCTTAGGCCTGTAAGCACCCCAAATTTTCCCAAATTCTCTCTGCTAGTAGCATGGGAGTAGTGTCTTGATGCTTCCTTGGTAAGGCTAATGCTCTGAAATAACCCAAAATGGGTTGGAGTAACATTTTTGGTGATGGCCTAGCCACAGGCGGTGGTGTTGCCATCTGAGATGGCCATAAGGTTATAGGATCATGGATCATTCCTTCACAGAGTAGTTCTGGCTCTCCCTGAGTTTCATAGATGGGGAAAGCTATGAACTCCCTTGAACTGGACAATTTCTTACATTCTGCTTCTGTCTCTCTTTCCCTGTTTGGCTCATTGCTTTTAACAAGGGTTGGTTATTTCTCAAGTCTGCAGTGATCCACGCAGTGCCAGTTGCCAAATATAACCTACCAGAGATAAGGCTCATTTTCTAAATCAATTATCCATAAGGTGTATACATTGATTCAGTTTCTTGTTGACTCATTATCGTTTCTATTTAGGAGAAAAAATGACCTTAATTATTTTATTTTTTTTTTTAGAGATGTCAATCATCTTGGCACTTTTGGCAATTTAAAGCTTACAAGTGCAGAAGTCTGGATTGGTTCATGGGAGATGTAATATTTTTTTTGTATAGGGCTTAGATTTATTTACCCAACACAGGCTTTGGAAAGAAATAGAGACCTTCTTTCTGTAAGAAAAAGCCTCAGAAACGTCATGACACAGAAGCTGCTTAAGCAGACATCAAATTTGCTGATCTGATTTTAATGTTGCTCATTAGTTCATAAGAAAAACAGATGGGATGCTGAATTATGGCCAAGAGATCTTCTGCAATGGGACACTTTTGGCTAACAAGTCTCACTCCACATCTGTAATTTCTATTAACTTCATCAGTAATGTCAAATTCAGTTTCTGGTGGGAAAGAAACCTGAATATTATTATGAAAGGCTCAGCCTCAGGACTGTTAGCAAATCTCTGAACAGAGACACTCCCAGTGCACAAAGCAGCAAGCCCAGCCTACGCCTTCACCTGTAGGCTGAGTTCTAAGGGTGGTATATAGGAAAAGCAATGCTACCATTGCATTCAACACATTTATTTTGCTGCACCCCACAGTCAGTAAGCATGGGTGAAGCAGGCAACTGCAAAGGTGCAGCCTGAAAGGTGGCAAAAGCATTGCAGAGGTGTGCAAGAGAGACAAATTCTGCACCACACAGCAGCCTTTGGCGATGTATCTGCTGACACAGCAACAAAGCCAGCAGAGCCTGCCTGCCTAGGGGGAAGCTGGAAGACCACAACCCGGCCAGGGCAGCAGGGAACGGGACAGGGCTGGCCAAGGTCAGCCCTCCTCATTCCCCACTGGCTGAGGGTCCGAGGCGTGGAGCTGGGGCAAATCCTTATTTTACCCCCTCTCCCCAGGGCAGCAGCTTTCAGCTTCTCTTGGAGACTTAGTTTCACCTGTCTGCTGATAAAATTAATACAGGAGACCTGCCACAGATGTTTCTTTTAAGCAATTTATTTTTCAGGAAAAAAACCTGTGCTTCTCAGGGTGCCTCTGAAAAATGAAATTAAATCCTTTCAAGTAACTTCTGAAAGTCTTTGGAGTGATATCATTACCATGTGCTCCAGCTGATGGTTTTTTCTGCTGTTGGTCCTTACTCCATTTCCCCCTGTCTCCTGAAACACCACGTTGCACATTTTACCAGTGTCCCAGGCACAGGCAAGCACGTATTTTCCTGAAACCCAGAAAAAACTAATCACCACCAGCAGAAGTATGTCAGAAGGTTATGCAGGCAGAGCAAAGGTGAGCAGCTGAGACAGAGGCTAAAGGTGTCCACCCAACCTGACAGGAGAGAAACACTTGTACAACGCAGAAACACAGATTTTCTATCCCACAGCCATGTACCTGGCTGGAGCTGGGAGGATCCAAAGCAATCTGCTAAAAGTTTTAAGTCTAGCTGGCCACAAACACTTTGCTAGTTGCACAGCTTCTGTCAAACAGGGTTTGCACAGCTCTCCCAGCCCACTCAAGTACAGCAGCTGCAGGGGAAAGGGACCTCATCCGCCTTCTTCCTGGTAGCAAGCCTGAACTGAGTCCTCGGTGTAGGTAGTATCAGCTAGAGACTGCCCATCACCTATCCAAACATTATTTATAAAACAGTTTTCTGCATTGCTTGGCCTGGCGTCTTGCAGTAGATTAATTCTGCATTCAAACTGAGGTTCATGCTCTGCAGGAATCTGCAGTGTGACATGGGGTCCTGCTATGATGAGCATCACAAAGGGGAAATGTTTGCTTTTGGTAAGGGGGAAACCCGAAAAGGAGCAGAATTTCTAGTGGCTTGACCTTATTTTACTATCAAAGCATGCAGGATGCTATGCTTGCAGTAACCAGAGCAGCAGGTGCTGCTACATGATCAGTACCACCCAGCACTGCCCAGCATGCACCCCCAGAAGTGGAGTGATGCAGTGGGAACAGTGGCGGGAGGGGGAGGGTGAAAAAGGGGAAAGGAACGTTGCAGCTGAGGCCAGACCCAGCTATCTAAAATACTCATTTTTGGTATGAACCGCATCAATACAGGGAGGTACAGCTTGTCCCTATGCCTGGAGCACATAGCGTGTGTGTGGCTTGCTGGTGAAGGAGGTGGATCCTGCCCGGTGCCACATATCCCTTTTAATTGGGGAAAAACTGGAGCTGAGCCTGGCGTCAGACGCGGCAATGGGATCTGCAGGAGGATGTCGCCAGGGAGCAGTCCGGCCCTTGCGCCAGCTGGAGCGTGCCTCTGGCAAGCACTGCAGCCAGCTGCTGGGCAGCTGCTCCCCCGTGCCAGCTCCGCGGTGCATCACAGGGGTGGGTATGGGTGAGTTGTCCCCCGTTCTCCTCCAGCATCTTCCCAAGTTGTGTCCTTCCTTGCTAAATTGAAAGAAGCTGACTGGAGCAAAATCTACAATGCTGTATGCCTATTCATGGCAATGGAAAAAATATTAACATTACTATTAGTATTACTATTAGTATTATGATTAGTATTATATAATATTAGCACTAGTACTAGTACAAGTACTAGTAACAGTACTAGCACTAGCACTAGCACTAGTAGTGGGGGAGCAATCAAATGTATTGAAGGTAGGGACAAGCCCAATTTCGACTGCATCGGAGCAGGCTGTTGTTTCTGTATGAGCCATCTGATACTCTAGGATTGACAGGGCCACAAAAAATTATCAGAGGGATGGAACACTGCTCCTATGAAAAAAAGCTAAGGGAGTTGGAGTTGGTCATCCTGCAGAAGAGGAGGCTGCAGGGAGACCCTGTTGCAGCCTTTCAGTTCTTAGAGGGGGCTTGTAAGAAAGATGGGGACAGACTGACAGACTTTTTAGTAGGGCCTATTGCAATAGGACAAGGGGTAATGGTTTAAAACTATAAGAGGGTAGATTTAGACTAGATCAAAGGAAGAAATTTTTTACAATGAAGGTGGTGGAAAACTGGGATAAGTTGCCCGGAGAAGTGGTAGATGCCCCATCCCCAGAAACATTCAAGGTCAGGTTGAACAGGGCTCTGAGCAACCTGATCTAGTTGAAGATGTCCCTGCTGATTGCAGGAGGGTTGGACTAGATGACCTTTAAAGGTCCCTTCCAACCCAAACCACATATCCTGTGATTCTATAATTACTTCCAAATGTCAAACTGCATGCATTTAAAGGAATGGCTACACATTGACCTATCAAATAACTCTTTTTCCAACCCTGAAGGGCAGAAAACCAGCATTCAGATTCAGAGACCTTATGTGAAGCTTCTATTTCACATTTTGGCCATAGGACCTCCTTAGTACCCCATAAATGTAGTAAGAGCAGTTCTTCCATTCATCCACCCACGATCCCATGGTGCATCCCTCCACCAAAGGCTTTAATAACTTATTTCAGAGATGTTGAAAGCTGTAGGTAAATTGTCTTGCTAATGATTTACACTGTGGCTCTCATGGATCTGAATTTTCTCTCCTCTTTATGTGTTAAAGAACAGAATCTATATCTGTGTTTGGTTTGCTTGGCAAGATTTTTTTGGTAGCAGGGGGATACAGGGGTGGCTTCTGTGAGAAGCTGCTAGAAGCTTCCTCTATGTCCAATAGAGCCAATGCTCGAGTCTGTTTTGCCTGTGACAGTAATGTCCCTGTCTTTATCTTGACCCATGAGCCTTTCATTTATATTTTCTCTCCCCTGTCCAGCTTAGGAGGGGGAGTGATAGAGTGGCTTTGGCATCCACCTGGCATCCCGCCAGCATCAGCCCACCACAACATCTAAGAGGCACGTAGGTTTTATGCCACTGCTTTGTGTGACAGCTCATGGCCATTCCTGTGGAAGCTGAACAGCCTTTGAATATTTACAGGTCATTGCTGGTTTACACATTGGTCTGAGCCCTGGTGTGAAGTAGGGCTGCAAAAATCACTGCGAAACTTACTTGCCTTTTTCTACTGCCACAAGCCAAAAGCTCATGGTTTAATGCAAGTTCACAGACCTGAACACTGATCTTGTGTCAAAATTTTGTTAACTCATGTATAGCTTTTTGATAAAGAACATGGGAAGCCCAAGCCACCTGAAGTACTGGGTCTCTTTCATACACAAGCAGACAGCAGAGCCCTCTTCTGTGACCACAGCAATGTAAATGGCTTTTGAGACAGGAGAGAGTCCCATGAGTGCACCAGGACCTTGGTGAAATGATACCTGCAGCACTGTGAAGCAGGTGATAGTTGTGGCAGAGCTTCCTGCATTCATTGCTTGGCTTTCACCACCTTCAGCTCCTGCAGCCAAGGCTTGTCCTGGAAAATAAAACTTCCTCTGCTTCTGCTCGGACACATCCATCCCATCCCTGGGAAGTAACATCACACAGCAGGATATCTCCAACCGCTTTACCCACTTGGGTGGGCAAGGAGAAGTTCATTTTAATTACTGATCAATACAATGCACACCAAGAAGTGTTTTAACATCAGGTTAACAATGGCAAATTTAGTTTTTCTCAGATTTTTTAAAGATCCGTTTTTGCAAAAAAATAAGTGGCACAGGTAATGACTGAAGCCTCTGAAGTACTAAACGAATCCCTGCCACGCTGGTGTAGCACCAAACTTCCAATTCTGATCCTAGTTTATGACAGTCCTTAAACCTGTGTTTTCATCTACCTTAACTTGGCAAAGCTTTTATGTTGCTTTCCTGGTCTGGGGCTGCATCAGGAGCCATAACTGTGGGTGGCAAGGGGCTCAAGAATCTGCCACTGGCCCCATGGGCCAGGGGGAATTTGGGAATTTGACACTAAGCTGCATCTCAGAGCTGCTTGTGAAAGCTTGTGAAGGTCACTCAACAATTGCCTCTGGCCCACATGAGGAGGATGTGTCAGAGCCACTGCCTTGGTCGGGTATGATTCTCAGAAGGAAAGAGCAAGTTTAAAAAACACAGAGACATTACTAGTCTGGACAAACAAAACCATAGATAAATAGCTTGAAATTCTCCTTTATGCAGGAGATTTCCTGCATGTCAGGATTACTGGGGCTTCGCTTCCCAGCCCTGCTGTGTTTTGACTGTGCAAAAAACCTCTGGGTGTAGAAAATTCAGTGTCTGGGAAACCCAAGGTAGGAACATGCTGAGCACTTTTTATCTGAATTACCCAGACATGGTATTCATTCTTATCTCAATCCATTTCAAAGTAATACCTATAATTACTCTGGATGCACACTCAAGCAACTAACTTCTTTTGCTCCTGTGAAACTCATTAAGCGTTTTAGCCTCCCATATGCATTACATGGTACAACGCAGTGAGTAGTACTACCCTTGAGCAATCATAAGGGAATTTTGTACTGTGAATGTGTTGGTCAGTACTGCAGCACCCTTACTGATGCTTGTGTGAGAAACCTTCTGGTTTTAAACTTGTGAACTTGTGAGAAATACTGATAAAGAACACAAGCCTAGAAGTGTTTTGTTGGTTTGTTTGGTTTTTTTTAATTTGAAGTTGGTGTGTATCTGAGTGCTTGACTGAGTCTTCTTACAGTTCATCACAAAAAAGTGACTTTAAAGAGGTAAAGTTAAAGTAATGCCACTGAATAGGCTTATTTCTCAAGGTCTCACTTGAACAGAAACAGCACCATCTGTTGCTCTCTGTGCTGTCAATCACAGCAGCTTTTTGTCTGCCCAAATGATGATTAGGAGAAATGAACCATATGCAACAGAAATTAAATGAGGAAGAAAATGTTTATTTTCAAGGAGGGTTTAGACTGGAATAATTTAACCGGATCCATTGGACATGTAATGCTGAATCACATCTGGTTTTTCATTTTATAAAACCGATGTCCAATCAATAAGGCTTTTTAAAAACCCGGTAAAAACAGTGCTGATTTTGCATTTCTCCAGCAGCCTTGCACTGTAAGAATGACCTTCATAAAATTATAACCACTAGGGATGGAAAATACTTTCTAGGTTTAGTCTGATCCCTAAATGTCATCTTGAGTATATTTCTCAGGATGCATCTTATCCAAGTAGCACCACCCATTATTATATGGTTGGTTGAGATGCTGGATTTCTCTGGACGGCTTGTCTGATGCTTGCTCCCAGAAGGATTAGATGACACTGTGGTGAAAGCCCTGCTACCAGCTGGAAGCTGTCTCACAGTAGGGCTCTCACATTGCTATGGCTGAACCCTGACAGCAACAGTGGAAAATTTCTCTCCACTTTCCTCAGGGCAGTGTGAGCCAATATATGAAAGAGGGTCTAGGCTCAGCAGCAGACGTGGGCAAACCATGGCAGAAATCTGAACGGGGAGCTTTGGACTGTTACACTTGTGCCGTTCATCATTTCACAGTTCCTTCTCGGAGGCGGGAGTCCTTGTCCACAGCTTAAGGGGCAAACACTGCTGTTTGTCTAGCTTTTGCAGCTCACTCTTAGCTGTGAGAACTCCTCCTGTGGAGCCCAGCTAGTGCTGATGGCTGGAGCCAAGGCGAGATGGGCAAGCTCTGCATGCTCACACCACCAAAATTGGAAAAGAGGGCATTTTATCTCAACAGGTCTGCTGTAAAGAGGGTCTTACAGTCCAAGTTATTTAGAATCTTCAGGTTTGATTGTTACTTGCATGTCAAGGAGTGTGCTTATTTGCAGGCAGTAGGGTAACGTTATATCTAATGTTAAGTGCTATCCACACGTCTGCAGGGCAGAGCAGCAGCACTCAGGACAAAAGTGCTGCATCAGTCCTGTGCTTCCCAGTGCCCAGCCTCAGTGCTTGGTGACAATGACCACAGGGCCGCCAGGTCCCCATCGCACATCGGAGAACGACTGGGAGCTGCACCCTTCCCATTGCAGCCCTTGCCTATTCCCTTGCACAGGCCAAACACTCATGGTTTCCTTTGTCTGAGTTTTGAAAATGAGGTGAGGAAAATAAATTACTCTGTTCTGAGTGATCAAAGGAGGGTGCTGAAAGAGTCAGAGGAGACTGGCAGCTGCTGTTCTGCTTTACTTCGAAGTTGTGTTTGGAAAATTGGCCATCAGTGTTATGGTCGAGATACCTTAAGGGTGACTGACGGAAAATGTGACTTCTTCCCCTCGCCTCCTCTTTCCTCACACTCAAGTGTTTGGTTTCTTTACATAAAATATCAGAATAAAACTGACATTTGTTTCACATCAAGTCCCAGTTTTCACTTCAAGTTTTAAAATGTGAAGAAAAAGGAAAAAAGAATGTGGTTTCCTTTCTGCTTTTTTGGAATGGTTTCTATTGCCATCCCACTGAAAAAAGTGGGAAGATATTTAAAAAGAAGGGGAAAATGAAGATTCAAAAAGGCAGAAACAGTAAACTAAAGAGCACAGTGAAACTAAAAATTACTTTCTTTGTTCTTTGTCTGTATTTCAGCACTACACTAGGTTACTTAGTTTGCGCTTTGCATGCTGAGATTTTTGTCCAATATCAGACCTGTTTCCCAAAATGTTTCAACATCAATTACATTACAGGCTTTGATGGAAAAAATACTTGTCAAAGTTGTTTGAGGATATCTTCCCATGCAGACAGAACAGGTGGGGGATGTCTGAAATTAGCAATAACGATTCAGAATGTCTGTACCACTTGACGAGCACAGGCGAGAACAAGAATTTGGACGTGAATACATTTTCTAGTCAGTTGCATTAAAACTGATGGTAAAAGTTGAGGAATTCATCAAACCCTCTGACTATGCTCTTCTTCCTTTATCAGACCTCTCGGTGCATGAATTACTTTCTGTGGCAAAGCCAGGTGTGGATGGGGCTTCCTCTCACTAACTTTGGCCACTGCAGCAGACGGGACACAGCTCAGCAACACCGTCCTAACTTATCCACATCTAAATCAGGGCAGCAACTGCTGCTGGAGGAAAAAACAGTAAATGCAAAGTTAGGACATCACTGTCAAAAGTGCATTATATAGGAGCACTGCTGCTTCCTCTGTGAGATCTGGGAAAATGCAGAAAGTAAGTATATACATCAGTGTTTTACTTTTGTCTATTCTGTTTTTTATGGTCAGATAAAATAAAGAGTAGCTCAGAGAAAGACAAAAAAGGAAATACTTCAGTCTGTAGTGGTGTGGCCTCAGCTCCGCAGTATGGGAGGCTACAGTTGAAGGTGCTCTGTTGCAGCAGGAAACATCTGAAGAACAAGTTCAAGTGAGGCTGACCTGCAGAAGGAGGCACCAGGCCAGGAAAGAGCACAGAAGGCTCCATGGAGGAGTCCTGGGTGCAACAGCATAGTGTTGAAACCAGCAAGGCCACAAAGGCTGAATTTTACATGCTGAATAAAGCAGAGATCACATCACTGCTGGGGAGAGCAATTCCGAGCTCACAAGCTGGCAAAGATGCCCAGGTAATATTGTATGTCTAGGACGTGGAAGATTGCAAAAACCTGGGTGCAACCCCTGCTTCACAGGTGGCTTTTAGCTGGGGGCTCAGGTACCACATGACACTTGCATAACCCTCCAAATCCCCATTATTTTAACTAAGTGTGGTAACAGGTGAACTTGACCTTGTTTCGCCCTGAACACAGAAACCTGAAGTGGCAGTAGGCTGAATGCAACAACTCCACCTTCTTCAATACTACCAATGCTTTCTGGCCAGCATGGCACACCTCGGGGATCTGCCACTGTGTGTTCAGGTTCTTCTGAGCCAAGGGTGAGGAGTGGGAGAAAGAGTAGTCTGAGGGAAGCTTCCAACCTTGTCTCTAGTTTCTTTCTTTGGACATTGTTTGCAGTTTGACTGCACCATTTCTTTCCACCACTTACCTTCCACTTTCCCCAGCCCTGTGGGAAATGTTGGTTAGATCCAACAGAAGAAATCTGTTTTCCAAAATAACCCTCAAAACAAAGAAGCAAAGGTAGACATCTAGTTGTGTTCTTGCTTGTAGCTGACAGGACACTTACCCGCACTGTCTGCATGTTTCAAAGTCTTTTTCTCTGCAGTATGGGCCAACACCTTTTCATCTCTGGTCACTCAGCACGGCTCGCCTCCATGTCAGTGTGACTGCCAGCAAGGCAAACCACAGCCTGGCTTCAAGGAGTCCCAAGAGACCAACGACAGCTGCGAGCTCAGCCTGAGCAAATGTTGTTCCTCTTGGCAGCCAGAGCAGCTCCAATCGTCCTGCCCAAACACTACAAACTGAAGCTCCAGCACATTCTCCAAAGCACTGGTATCTCTGAAAATATCTAGAACGTTTGCTGTTGGAGAGAAACCTGTCATACTAGTCCAAGTGCAATCCTTTTCAGTACTTAAATTCGGGTGCACACACTTCACCATGTATATCCAGAGCTAACACATTATTTATGTCCTGGAAGTAAATATAAAAATTATTCTACAAAGCAATAGGAATGCATTCTTAAGGGGAAATAATTATATTCTTGATTTCCATGTCCAAGAATTTTCTTGTATTATGGAGTCCAAGCCGCTGGCTACTTGTTCCCTACATTTATGTTCAATGTCCTGGTGTGATGAGACCTATAGCTACGTACCAAAGTCAAAGACCTTCATGCAAACAAAATAAAAAACCCCAAGTAATACTCAAACTGATGGCATTGCAGTACCTGAAGTAGTATAAGGAGGAACTGAGAGCGAAATTTGGCTGAAAGGGGAGCTATCTGCAAGTTCACACCTGTTATATTTTTGGTCCTTTGACTTTGTATCCTTTTTGTACTACAAGAGTCTTTCATCCACACTCGTAAGGGGAAGGTTGTTAACAAGAACCATTCTTCCCCTTGTGTGTCTCTCTGCTGATACAAAGGTACCTCCCCTGCAGCTTTCGCACACAGTCACAGCAGAAAATCAGCATCAGAAATGTTTGATGAAACAGTTTTGAAAATTTTGAATAGTCTTGAAGAGTGGCTGGTGGAAGAACCATCTCTCTCCCTGGGGCAGTCTGGGTGCTGCAAGGAACCGCTGTGGCTACACCTACCTTGCTAGTTCAAACTGACCTTCAGACCCCTGCAAGACCCACCTCCACCATCCATCAACACAGTAACTTAACAGCCGTTAAGACAAGCTTAGAAGGAGCTACAAGCCCATGGAGCAGCCCCGTGAAAGAGAGCGCTAAACATCTCAGTACCATGGTCAAGAAATAAAAAGTACAACATAGAAGACCTTGGTGCTACCCTCATAGTGAAATACATACAGGGACTGGGATTCACGTCACTTAGGCTGGCTGAGAGCAGCACCAATGTCTGTCCTATGCATCTGTATGGACAAATGCTTTAGACTTATTATACATGCAGCCCCGTTTTTTAGATAAAATTGTTAACTCCAGGCTCATCTGTGAGCTTCTGTTTTGAGAAAGTAGCTCCCTACACCTGTGAAGAGAAGCTGGAAATCATGACTTGTTATAAGCAAGAACAGACGTGCCTTCTTTCTTGATAGGGCCGCACTAATAACTCAGGGATATGTCTAACGCAGATTGACATTGCCACAGATGCACTCACCTGAATACAGGAGCAGAGTGGGGCAGTCAGCCTGCACAGCTGTAAACATCCTCACTTATCATCATTAACTCCAAGCCTAATTGCTGTTACCTCCCAAACAGGAGTCCCACTGAACCTGCTGCTGCTGACCTTACAAACAGCTGAGAGGCGAAGCTCTCCTTTCAAAAAAACCCACAAGGTTATTTCTTCAGTGAAAGCCTCTCCTACAAATTGTTGCCCTCTCCTTTGTGTCTCAGGCTCCCACCGCAGACCTTGCCTTGCCCACGCTTGGCTGACATGTCTGCTTTGCTGGGTGTCAGCACGCGTGCCCTGCCCACCCTGCAGCGGTTGCTGGGGTGCTGCCTCCCACTCACTGAGATGTGCCAGGTAATCTGAAAGCGGGAGAAATCCTGAAAGCTGTAAGAAGCATTTTTCCTATGTTTTTCCATCTCTGCAGCAGGTGGAACCTGGATGGACCCTGCTTCTGTCTGCTGGCATTGAAGAAGAGGGAGACTTCCTCACCTCCCCCAGCCCCCAGTCTGGGAATACCACAGGGATGTCCCATGTTGCTGGCACCATGGCTGCAGCTGAGGGTGACACCAGTACCCAGCCTGGGTCCTGCCACACTGGCATTCACTTCTGCAGCATAAATAAAACCATAACAACTATTTAACGGGGTTGAGCCATGTGTTTGTAAAGGTTTCTGGGGAAGGAGAGGAACACTGGGAGTGGGTTTGCCTGGGAACGGTGAGCTTTTGGGGGAAAGGCCACAGGACTCATTTAGTCAGAGCTTTATGTGGGCTGGGTTAGTGAAAACTCCTCCTGGAGTATCAGTTAGGTAATTAGTGTAGTATATAAAATGAAGTATAACTTATACAAGGATTGTAGGCCTGTTACCAAAAGTACCATGACAGAAGGCAAGGTTTTTCTTGCTTAAACTGAAGTTGCAAATTCAACAGGAATTTAACTAACCTCAGCATCACTCACCCATGTGTCATAACACATCTAGAAAAATAAATGGGCTTTTCCTTGTGAAATGAAGATAAGTTTCTCTAGCACCACACATGCAAGCAGCAAAGGGCGAATGGCTCAGCAGATAGTGTTACCTGCTGTTCCCAAAAAAGTTGTGTGGGAATACGGAGGTGCATGGCTGGAAACACTGATGTGCGGGAGCATAAAAAAGGAACAGGAGGAGAGGCTGGGGGAGACTTGGGAAAGGAGCTGTCTCAAGGGGGGTTCATGTAGCAGAGGAGCCCATTGTGTAGGTAAGTAGGCAGACAATTTCCAAACGCAGGATATTCACTTGATAAATCGCAACAGATTCCTTGGAGTCATGCCAGGCGCTGTACAAATACACGTGTTTCGGATGATATGAGAAACGCATGTGAGACTGAGGAGGTTGTAGCTGCCACTTTGAAATGCAGTGCCAATGGGGAATTTAGAGCCATCGCTTAAGAGCACTCTTCTGGATATTCCAGTTGGTACTTGGAACAGGCTTATGTTATGAAAATATTGGAGAATAACTCACTGTTCATACACAATAATATTGAATAATACTCAGCAGTGTTTCTCCCTTGCTATGGCAAAGGCTCTAAGAAATAGCAACTCCCTAGATCAGAGATATGTAGATAAGACACACGACTACTGTCTTATAAATAATGAGTTATGTTAGTTTACAGTCCTTTTCCTGTAGTCATTTTGTGCATCACATGAGGCAGAGTTCAAGTCAAAAGTCACTTCAAAATTGCAAGAATCCAGCACAAGCCTAATTGTGAATGAAGGCTATAGAATAGCTTTTTGTTCCCTGGAATCTTGAAATGTTAGTTTGTTCACAGAGGTCTACTAAATGTAGTGATGGTGAATCATAAGGGCTGCCTAAGAGATGGAGCCAAAACTCAGTATGTGCATATGTGTTGAAAATAATAGAAGCAAATCCATACAAATATAGGGCACATGACATCCTCCATACAAGTTAACTGCTAGCAGAAGACCACTTTTCACATCATAGGGCCAGTTTATACTCAATGCATGTAGGTATTTTACTTTATGGGTTCTTAACCCATGGGTTAATCTTGTGATTAGCAGGATGTAAGTGTCAGTACTGGGCAGGCCACGAGCACTGCCTGGCTGGGGCATGACTTGGATTTCTGGTGGGAGAAACAAGCAGAAGATGCTGCAGTCCATGAAAACATCTGAAACAGCATGTGTTGGGGCACAAGGGTGATGCAGACACCACATACAACAGGAAAAGAGCCAAGCAGGCCACCTTCAGCTGGCTCCCATGGAAAGGGCTGAAGCATTCATCCCAGCCACGAGCACTGGGGGGGCTCAGCAGGGGTGAAGCAGACATCCTGGGGTTTTGGGGGAGCACCAGCTGTACAGTCGGGGATCAGAAGGAGCCATATGGGTGACTCATTTCTGCAGGCGCAGCAGGGAGGCTTACAAGGACCTCAGCCAACCAACCCTGCCTTTGCCCAACATGAGAAGGTGTTGTGCTTCAAAGAAGATGTCTGGAGAAGAGCCTAATGTGGGGCTTGGTCCAACCCGAGAAAAACTACCTGTGGCTCTCTCTTGTAATTGCAACATGTCCACCGATGCTCCACAACCTCTGGCAAGTATTTGAAGCTGCTTAGGTGGATGTTGCCAAAGGTAGGCAGGTTCGGAGAGAAACACAATGACCTGCAGTCATGGTTCCCCTGGTTTGCTTTGCAAGCTGAGCAGAGATCAGACCCAGGGGATGAAATTACACTGTGACAGACATACACAGGCCGGTTACTTTGAAGGTGATGGGTCTGCACACGCCGGCTGCTGCTATCCAAAATGTATACAGATGTATACCCAGATCGATACTGGGTATTTGAGGCCAGATGTGTCCCATACCTTCTCATCTCCATGGAGATTCCTCCTGGCAAAGAGGCATTTATTCTAATTCTTCTTCTTCTTTTTGGATCCGTCACAGTACTGCCTGAAATTAGGATGATTGATTAGTGACACTTGGGTTCCTTGTTTCCATTAGGAGGAAAAATCTGACTATATGCTTCAGCTACCTTTCCAGTGTACTACAGTGTATTAGCATGCAACACGCCCTCAGTTCCATGGCCCTGCAAACAGGTGAAATAAGCAGACAGTGAAGCAACTCTGGTTGTCTCAGCTGTGGCCCCCTTGTTTCAGCCTGGCCAGTGCTTCAGGCCCTCCTGGCAAGGGCAGAGTTTGCTTGTGGTCAGTGACTTGCCAGCATCTCTCTGAATGTGCCAGCATGATCACATGCACATATAGCTATTCCTCAAGAGTCTTAACTCAAGGCAGGCATGAGCAAAACTAAGAAAATGTCTTAAGGTCCTCTGAATTTGGACATGTCTAATATTGCAGATAGGATCTCAGTTTCACAAATGATCTTCAGTGATCAGATCCCTGGATACAACCATCTCTGAGTTTCAGAGTGTCTTAAAGCATGAACCAGACTGGATTTCTGTAGCATGCAGTCCTGACAGACAGGGAGCTAAAGGTGGAAAAAGGTGTGAAGGATACAGGATGGCCCTTGGGCACACAGCAGAGGATAAATGCAACCAGTGACACAGTAAGAGCTGAGAAGGGGAGAACTGGAGTTGCAGGAAAACCAATCCAGTGGCATGAAGAGACCCTAATACGGGACAGAGGCGGGAATGGGGGACACACATGGAGGAGAGCAGTGCCACCAGCAAAGCATGACAGGGTGTCCCTGCCTCGGCCCTGTCACAAGGTGGGAAGCAAGGGGGTCACAGGTATCCCAGAAAGAGAAGCAGATGCGAGGATGACTCTCAGTGATTCTGGAGGATGAACATGAGGGAGCTGCAGGAGCGGGTGATGGGCTTGACCTGCATGTAGGTGCACACATGGCTCATTGTCTTTCAGGCATTTTGAGCAGCTGGGGAGGAGCTTGAATGGACAAGCTTAGAACGGATCTGGCCGCATCTGTGAAATACAACGTCCTGTGCTACAGTGAGTATCATCTGAGAACTCTCAGCAGAAGCATTCCCATTTCTCAGATTTTATGTTGCTCCAAATGTCACACTCAGCCAGGGGCACTCACAGAAGATGCAGGACCTGTAGCTCTGAGGCACTGATTCCATGTTAACTACATATTTTTCTCGATTTTCCACAAGAATTTGGAGAAACATGAATGAAATATTATGGCTGCATGAATTTTCTCATCTTCATTTTCTTCTTAGAAAAAGGGAGAAGGGGAATGTCAGAATTTTCTAAGGGGTTCATCACACCACCAGTAACAATCCAAACAGTGCGCATGAGGAGGAGGGGTCAAGACAATAATCTTTCTTCCCTTTTCCCTTCTGCCCACAGTTCAGTCATGCATCCTGACACCACGAGCAAAGCTGTGCATGTGGCATATAACCTCCATCAGTCTCTGCCTAGCTGCCACTGTTGGGGGAGCACAGCCACTCCAAAGTACACAGCTTTCCCCTGGCTTTCCACTCCTTCAGACTGAGGAAACACTGAGGTTTCTTCTTTTTTTTCCCCCTTTTTTCCTTTTTATTTTTCCTTTTTTATTTTCCTTTCCCTTTTTTCATTTTTCTTTATCTTTTCCCTATTTTCCTTTCCCCCATGCCACCACCCCCCCCACTACCGCCTGCTCCCCGACCCCCACCCCCGCCTAATGACCCAATCTGGCAATTCCATAGCTGATCGTTTGTTGAAAGACATAATGGAGAAGCTCAGGCTATCTTGGGGGGGAGGAGGTGGGAGAGACCATGCAGGGCAACACCAGCTACTTAGCAGAGAGCTCTGGGAGGCTGTAGCACCCAGTGCAGCACTCTCATCAGGGAAGGATGGAGGGCTCTATTTAGCCAGGTTGGCTGCCTGGAGCTGGAAAAGTGTTGGCTTCTAGTGCCTCAGCCTTTCAAATGGTGCCTGAGAAAGCTGGGAGTAGCTTTTCGGGTCTCCAAGGCAATGATTTCTAGTGATGAGATGTTTGGTTTGACTGCAGGAAGGATGGCTGCCAGCAGGGCAGGGACACAGCCAGGCAGGGCAGGCAGCCCAACCCTGCTGAAGGGGGAGGTTGTGAGAAGTTTGGTGGACCTAAAGGGGCAGAAGTGACACTCTCAGAGGACAGCACAAGGCTTCTCTGGCCAGGCCAAACAGCCTTGTGAAGGAAGGTCACTCTCATATGCTGCCAGCCAGCCTGGAGCATCCCCAGTTGATGCGGTCCTTGGAGCAGAGCCAACTGTTCCACAGACAGTAGCACTCCTCTTCATCCAGTGCTGCTGCTCTGCAGAAAGGGACTTTTTGGCCCAGGACTGTGATGGCAATATGAGGAGAACTGCATGCATTTTGCCAACCCTTTATGTGCATGTTCTTAGCTGAAATAATGCAAATTGTTTCTTTCTAGTCATAAGTCCCTGTTTATAAATGTGCTTTCTGTCCATAGGTCTCAAATCATTTTATAACCTACCGCAGTGTGGCACTGCAGTCACTATTATTTGACAAGTGGATAAATCAAATTTAAAAAAGAGAATTGATTTATCTGCTGATAAAAAACAGTGCTATAAGTCCCTCAGTCCCTATGCATCTGCCACTTCCCATCCTGGGACTGGCATATCTTATTTTCTCTAAAAATAAAGTTTGAAGGA
The DNA here is from genome assembly GCF_015220075.1 of Falco rusticolus. Taxonomy (NCBI): domain Eukaryota; kingdom Metazoa; phylum Chordata; class Aves; order Falconiformes; family Falconidae; genus Falco; species Falco rusticolus. Next base: position 71,866,296 of record NC_051210.1, on the reverse strand, counting down.
AACAGAAGAATGTCTCAAATAGAATTTGTAGCAATTCATAAGATTGTGGTGTTACACCAGTAGTGACATAAATTTAAAAGTATAATGTACCAAATAAAAATAACTGCTGACAACAGCATGATAATTGGGTTTCATGCTGTTTGCTATAATCTTCTCATACAATGTGGCATACATATTTCAGAGTGCAAACACTCCAGCTTGCTTGAGTTTTGAATTGGGAATACAATCCGCATGACAAAGACTAGGAAACAAATGTTCAAGAGACAGGGCTTCATCTGTATCCATACATCTGTCCTGAGGAAAGGCAGGAGGAGGTGGTAAATGTAATGCAGAAATAAAGGAGACATAGAAAGTGAAATAGAGAAGACACAGTATGAACCTTTCCCAAAAGCCCTTATTTCATCAAATAGAAAATTCCGAGACGAAATGTCCAGTGCTACTGTATTTATCTTGGAAGTATCTGTAAAACTGTATTTCTAACACAACCAAAGCAAATTTACAAAGGTGTAGACAGAAATATCAGCCATATGCTATGGATTCTGTCCTAGGAACCTCTGGCAGTGAAACAACACAACAGTCATAGCTGTTCAACAGCTCAGCAAAAGGTCCCGGCATGATGTGGCGAAACTGAATTTGTACCCAAGGGATGAACATATGTGATCAGGAAGGTCATTTTGGTCCTGTATCTAGCACTGATGAGTCTAGCTCCAAAACCAGGCAAACTGTTCTGCTGGCAATGTTTTATAAATATTTCAAAAAAATCTAGAGAAAGTAAGAGTAATGAAATTATTCAAAATGCCTTAAAGAACCTCTTCCTTTACTTCTTTATCCAAATGTAAATTGAGAAGGCATTTGAATATAGTGATTAAATAAATTCACAGGGAGAAAACACCAACAGAGAAACACATTGCAAGAACTTGTGACTAGAACCTAAAACCAGGTGAATTCAAACCAGAAATTAGAAAAGCTGTGCAAAGTACTGCATTGCGCAGCCCTTGATATGCCTGGCAGGCATCCTGCTGGAAGATGGATTTGTTTATGCTTGATGAAGGAGAAACAGGTTGGCTGGAATGGGTGAAGATGCACAGCAGATCCAATTAAAAGCTGTGCTTGGTCCATCCCACAGAAGCCAGCAATGAAGTAGCTTTTCTAGGTGAGGTACATAGGCTTCTGTAGCCAATAGAAACAAGTCAAGAGAATGAATCACACCATTTATCTCAGATGTCAGTCCCAGGAGAAGGTGAGCTGCCTTATGTGGGTGTCTTCATCTGTTGTTTGCACTAGGAGATGAGACAGCTTTTTCTAGACACTTAACCTTCAAAGTTCTGCGAGGTGGGTCCCAGCTCTGCCTGATGGTCCGTTTTTGTCTGATGTGACCAGGCAGCAGTGGCTGCCACCACCTACTGTCCTTCCCCTGCCTTCACTAAGCTCCCAGCCACCCACCGCTTTAACCTGAGATCTAGACTATCTGTGGTGCATGGAAAGGATGGTCACTCCTGGCCGTATTTCTAAAAATATTGCTCAGTAAAAACAGATTCCTTTCTTCAAACCCTGCCTTCTTCCTGCAAATCACTTCCAGTTCTGCTTGGTGGGACCTCTTGCTGATTTTCCTTTACAGTGGGCCAAGCGCCCCACAGCAAACTCTTCTTTCTCCTGTCCTCTGACATACCCAGTGCAGACCCTGGTGCAGGCGCTGCCTCCTGGCCGCTTTACAGGCTGGGTGCATTCACCTTGGTGCAGGCTGCCACCACAGGGCTCTGTGCCCCTGGTGTCGGCAGGGGCAGCCCCCAGGGTCCCAGCAGAAGGTGCAGAGGGCCCAGTAAATCCAGCATACACTGCCAAGTCGTATTTCCAGCAATAATATCAAGCAGAAAGAAAAGGCGTGGAAAGGGAGCTTAAGGAGCGTCTGGGCAGTGCCACAAGACAGTACTCCATCTCCCTCTAGTGATGCCTGGAAGTGGGGAGGTGGGTGGCAGAGCTTTGGCTGGACCACAGCTGGCATGTGAGTGTGGCTCTTGCCTTACGGTCGAGCCTGGGAGGGCTTCTTACGGCTCTGGGGACCTCTCCCCAGCTTCCCTTAGTAACTTCTTACCCCTGTGTCCTCTCCTGAAGGGAAGACTTCAGCCATCGATGCCACAGAAGGACAAGCAGCCTCAATTAATTTTACAGGTCAGACTGAAATAAGGCAGTTTCATCCTCAAGCCATGCCACACATACCACACAAGGGGATGTGTAGTGGATCATGAGCCCAGTCCCTGCGCCCATGCCCGGGCAGGCTTTTCGCTCCCCCAGCACGTGGTGGGAAGTCCAGGTCCATACCTGACCAGCAGTTCCCATCACTGCCTTCAGGGCAGAGCTCTGGTTCCGGCTAAATACATCGTTCATTATGGTGGGAAGCCACCCTGTGGAAAAGCTGCGGTCTCTCAGGGAGCCTGACCTAGCAGAGGCCATGTCCGGGCTCCTGCCATCCTGCTGCTGCCAGAGGAGAGCGGCCCTGTATCTCTGGAGGCAACCACCCACACGGCAGTTTGCAAAGCAATAAAGCAGGAGCTTGCAAAACAGTGTCGCACCCCAGCAGAGTGTAGCTGGTCTCCTTCGTTGTAGGTACTGCCCCTGCTTCGTGCTCTGCTCAGAAAATGCCCTGTGTCACCTTCCCTGAGCAAGAGACCTCCCAAATCTGTTCTCTCCAATAGCCTCATGTCACAGGGGATAAGTACACTATCTTTGGTCATGCAGTGAGGGGACACCTTGGTCACGCATCCCGGCACAAGGGTGAGCCTGTGTCCTCCTGGGCTCCTCTTGAACAAGCCCCGCTGTGCCCTGGGACTCATTCGGTTACCAGCAACAGAGCTGGGCAGTGGGATGGCAGCCACAGCTCCATCTGCGAACGCTGGTGGGACAGAGCACAGCAGGGACACACACAGCACGGAGGAGATGGGGCAGGATTTGCTGTCCAGCAAAGGCAGGAAAGGACGGAGGGCACAGCCGTCCCCAGCAAGCTGCTCCAGGAGGCTCCGGCCGCGCCTGAGCTTGCACGAAGAGCGAGCCCGCTAGATGGCAACCACAGGTCTAGGATGGCCCAGGTCCCTGCAGGGCTCCTCTGGCTCAGCTCGCTGGAAAAGTCTGTAAAATATATTCTAGTGCCTGTGTTGTGAGCACACCGGTATGTAGGGCTCCCAAGATTTGCTGTGAGTTGTTTAGGGATGATCACCCAATAAATGTGGAGTTGCATCGCGGTAATGATGTATGCTGCTGTAACTGAAAGTGCTGTGCCTTTTCTTTTCCAAACTTCCTGCATCATGGATGCTTCACCAGAGCGCATTTGTATGCATTGTCTTGAGCTGATCAAACAGGTCACCATGGCTGAAAGGAAGGAGAACGCTCCCTCTCTGCTACATCCCACCTGCTGCAACACTGTGACCACCTTTGCTCTGCCAGACCTGACTTGCCCTGAGCCTGCGCCACCTCTCCTAACACTGGGCCAGCGTGGCCCCAGGAAAGGCCTGATGAGCACCAGAACAAACATGATGGAGAGGGCAAAACAGATCCAGGAGCAGAGATGTGAGTGAGAAGGGCAGGACCACTCTTACTCTTCATGGTGGGAAATGTCAGCTGTTATCTGTAACTTCATCTTTAGATACTTTTTCCTTAGGAATCTGCTTTTCTTGGAGGAATGCTTGTGGGTTTCAGCTAGCTACATTCATAGAATCATTAAAAATAATCATTCTGGGAATGACACCCAAGTAGAGGCCGCCCAGTTCAACACCCTGCTCCAAGCAGGTGAGAGGAGGTTGCTCAGGCACTTTTCCAGCCAAGTGTTGAAGACACCCAAGCATGGAGATTCCTTAGATCTCTGGCCCCTGCTCCAAGATTTGTTCACCCACTGATGAAAACGTTTTTCTTTTTATCTAATGCTCCAGCTTATGTCTGTTGCCTCTTGTCCTACCAGTGCACACCTTCGAGGGGAGTTGCCTGGCTCACTCATACCCTCCCATTAGATAACTCCAGACAGCAATAACATTCCCTTCACTTTCCAAAGAACCCACTCCCAGAGAATTACACCTACAGAGTTTTGCTATCAAAAATGACCACATTTTGTTTAAAATTGTGTTTTTCTAGTAAAAGATACTTCGCAAAGTATTGGGCAGTTACATACATAAACCAAACTGATAAATGGGTCCTGGAAGCAAAGCTTTTTATGTTGCTTCATAAAAATCAGCGCCTGTGGCTCACCCCATGTTGTTCACTATGGCTGTTCAAGGAAGTGCGGTTTGCAACACCAGTGGTTGACACCCACATTTGCATTGTGTGTCTGATTGCCAGAGACACACAAAAGCTTTTATGACTTCAGCTGGGGTGAGGGCTCTGACTCAGTGACAGGCTTATGACAAGTACGGGAGAGCTGACCTGCCTGCCTGCCCCCTCTGTGTATCCCACTATCTTTTGGAGGTTCCTACCCCAGCTGCAGGCACAGCTATATGACTCCTTATACACTGCTGAACTGCCGTAAACTCTAACATGGCACGTTAAGGTAAACAGCAACAATTTTAGTTCTCTTTCAAGCATCAGGGCTGTAATTTGTAATTTCTCAACTGCTTTTACCATTGAACATGCTTTTACCATCTGGAACTTGGTGGGCTTGGAAAACTTCATTTCCAAACTCAGAGAGCTCTAATAGTCAGACAGCTGAATCGTACAGGCCATATTGTGCTCATGGATGACTTGAGCTACAAGAAAAAAGAGAGGTTATCTCTGCACTCACAGGCAATGGATCAACAAAAAGACATCATTAAAGAACTAAAGCTGAGGAAGGAGAGCAACACAAGTTCAAAGTCACATGAACTCACTGCCCATGTTCAAACTAAGCCAGCCGGGAGGTGGGAAATTCTCAATTGTTTTGAAATAACCTTGACATCTTAATATTCCTTAAAAAAACAGAGCACAAGAAGAACAGTGTCATCCTAAAAGCCACTGTTGTTGCCAAGTATCCCATTTAGTGAGTCAAATATCCAAGTCTCTGCATACAAGTAGAGCAGATCTGCAGAAATATCAGTCTAACTTTTAAGCCCTTTATTCCTGATTAGTACAAAACTCCCATTGAAATGTAAAGGTTTGACTTGACTGTAACTCGTACTTCAATATTTCCACAGCCAGTCTGCAAAGTACATATTCTCCAAACCAGAAAGGGACACAAAAGTCTCCCTTGACTCCGATGATTTTCTATAATTCATATGATGACATCATTATTCCAGGCACTAACCCTTGCACTCGCTATCATATGCTGGATGAATGCTATGCTGTCTCACCACCCCTTCTCAGTCCCTTTGATCCAGGCAGACACACCAGCTGCAGCAGCTGCTGACATATGTCTGGAGGAAGAAAATTCTGTTCTGTAGAATATTTAAAGATTTTCCTGGTTGGTTCATTTGAAGCTGGAAAAAGCCTTCTAAATTTATTTTATGAAGAGAAACCTTGTCTCAAGCCTATGAATATTTCATTTTGACAAAAAGGGAGTGTTTGTGTTTTGTATCATACGATATAACACAGTTTTAAAATGTTTGATATTAAAAAAAATCGAAGCAAAGCATTTTAGTATACAAACTAGAAACATGTGTTGAAACAGGACTTATTCTTCCATCTCATGAATTGAAACCTCAGCAAATTTAAATCCACTTCTCAGAACATCTCAAATTCCTCAGATGGACATTTCCTAGCAGCCTTTCCCACCCCTGCTTGTTTCACCACTTCCAGTGCTGGTACCTACACCAGTTTCAGAACTGCTTTGCATCAACACTGGAATTATAGGAGTCCTATCACGGCATTTTTATATGTGGGGCCACATTTTGGGTTTTTTTGTTTTGAGCACAGCTGCACAAATCTGCTTGAAAAGGCAATCTCACACAGGTCTGCTTGGGACACCGGCCAGCTCTGCCTGGCATGCAGTGAAATACAAATGGAAGTTTTTCTCAGCTCTAATAATCACAGCCAGACCTGGCGCTGCTTAACTTAACAGCAAGGCTTGGAGGCCAAGATTTTCTGTTAGCAGAATCACGTGGGAATTGTAAAAGGCTCAGAATGTCTGAAAATCAGACAGCTTATTCAGATGGCTGAACAGGGGGCTTGGGGACACAACTTCAGGCAGACACTTTCAAAACTCTAGACTGTACCAGCTGTAGGAAGGAAGGTGATGAGTGTTGTTCCTTTATATTGTGTAGAGATGCAACTATTCAAATAACTGAGTAGTACTGCTAGGTTAAGAAATCTTGCCTCTAATCTACTGCATACTGTATTGTCCCCCTTTCATTTGGGTATCCATAACTCTATCATGCAAAAGTCAGTCTTTACTAGGCAATGGAAAAGATCACATTTATCCTCGTAATTGTCTTTTCTTTAGAAATGGGGAAAACATTTTCACTGCTATATGTTTGCCTCGCAGAAGCTGAAAGGAGATCATGGAAATGTGCTGGCATGGGAGAAACTGATATTAAGACAGGCCAGGACAGAGTCTCAGGGGAGACGCAGGAAAGCAGATGTTGACATGAACAGCAAGAGTACCCTTCTTTGGTCACCTCAAAGGTAAGTCCCAGAAAGGTTTGTCACCTGTCCAGGTCTTCCACTGTCTTTCCTCAGGACCCATTTGAACTGTGCTGCCAGCCATTTCCAGCTGCCCCCTTTTCTCAGTCTCCCAGGTGTTCAACCATGTGGCCACAGACACAAATTCCTTCTCCTCTTATTGCCTGTCAGATTTGACACAGCCCTGTGACCCAGATTGGATGTGATGGACACACATCCAGCTGTTCAAGGGGACACACAACAGTCTGTGGTCACGGATGAGCTACTCCTTCTCTGGAGCACAACTGATGAGATGCTGCAGGAGAGGACATTGTGCATGTCCCTCAGACACCTGCAGTGGCTGTGTGGCCCATCGTAGCTCAGAAGCTGGCTGCTGTGTCTTCTGAATCCCACACTTTCATTTGATCCCCATTTTCTTCAGGGAAGAAATGGTGTCCTGGGAGCAAGAAACACAGAAAAGCTCATGTTCAGTTATTGTCCCTCAGAAAGAGGGTGGCCACATCTTTGGTCTAGCAAAAACTGTCCCTGGTTCATGCTACACACTAAACTTGCTGGTGTCCTTGAGAGTGTGAGACATGAGCTCATGATTAAACAGCAGGGAAAGGCTGTGTGAGCCCCTGCCCAGGCCCTTGTAGTTGGCACAGGCAGATATGTCCTGGATGCACAGTCCCCCTGCACACAGTCCTCTCCTGCCCTAAGGCAAGCAACAAATTGGCCAGGGGCTGCTTGCAGAGGTCCTCCATACCCTTTGCCATGGTGTGAATGGATGCTCTTGGGTCACTGCAAGATGCTTTTGCTACAGATTTCTTCTCTTTCCCTGCCAGGCATATTTTCCCTTAAACGATATCTAGGTCTCCACCTTAGCAACACTCACCTGCCACTTCACCACATGTCAAATGCCTGTTCAAGCACTAAAACAACAATGTCCTTGCAGAGTTTCATTTACCTGTTAGCAAGTAGATTGAAATTACTGGTTACTTGCCTACCACTGCTACACAAAGGCCAATGAGCTTTAACTCTTCACTTGTGGCTAAAGAAGGCTGGCAGCAAGCTTGCCTCCCACCCCTCTGCACTCTCTTCCCCCTGCCACAGGAAACCCCTGCAGCCCTTTGAGCTTGATGAGTGGTACCACCAATTAATTACAGCACAACTGTGAGCCCAGCAGGGACCTGCAGGGAGAATGCAGCTACCAAGGGGAAGGGGGAATGAAGCACTACTACTGTGCTTGAGGCATTTGGTCTAGTTCTAGAAAGACCTGATAGAGGACACAGACAGGGTTTTGCACTCTCATGGATACCAAATCATTCCCACATCCAGGTGTAGGTCCAAAGACCCCCATTCCCTGCAAAGGCAGGGTGCCTCCAAGAACTGGGTGCCTGGAGATGTCTTCAAGCAGCACATTTAAGTGTTTCCTTGGTAAGGAGCAAGTGCCATCATAGCAGGGCATATCCCACCTTCCCTGCTGCAAACAGACGTTTCTCAAGTCCTCAGCACAGCCTAGAGCTGCTCAAGGCCCAACTTTTTTTCAGCATAATGTAACTAAATCAGTATAATTTCATATTCTCTGGAGGAAAACAACAGCTTTTCATTGGCAGAGAAGTTGAACCCTGAAACACTTGCCTTAAAACCCTGAAGCTGGACTTCAGCTGTTTCCTACATAGAAGTTTATCAATCCATAAATACCACCATCAACCATCATGATGAAGAGAGACAGTCATATTGCAGGAATCATATCACAGGAGATATAATTCAGCTGAGGAACCTGGGGAACCAGAAAAGTACAGGAGTGTAGAATCATAGAATCATTTAAATTGGGAAAAACTGTCAAGTCCATCCATTAACCCAGAACTGCCAGGTCTACCAATAAACCATGTCACTAAGCTCTACATTCATGCGTTTTTTCAAATATCTCCAGGGATGGTGATTCCACCACCTCCCAGGCAGCCTGTCCCAGTGCTTCACCACCCTGTCAGTGGAGAAGTTTTTCCCAACACCCAACCTAAACCTCCCCGGCACAGACTGAGGCCGTCTCCTCTTGCCCTGTCACTTGTCACCTGGGAGAAGAGACCGACCCCCCTGCCTACACCCTCCTGTCAGGCAGCTGCAGGGAGCCACAAGGTGCCCCCGAGCCTCCTCCTCTCCAGGCTGACCCCCCCCAGTTCCCCCAGCCGCTCCCCACCAGCCTTGTGCCCCAGCCCCGGCCCCAGCCCCCTGCCCGTCTCTGGACACGCTGCAGCCCCTCTGCGTCCCCCTGGCAGTGAGGGGCCCAACCTGAACACAGGAGTCGAGGGGCGGCCTCGCCAGTGCCCAGTGCAGGGGGACAGCACTGCCCTGGCCCTGCTGGCCACGCTGTTCCCGGCACCAGCCAGGATGCTGCTGGCCTCCTTGGCCACCTGGGCACACGGGGGGCTCATGCCCAGCCGGCTGCCGACCAGCCCCCCCAGGCCCTTTCCCCCCAGGCAGTTCCCAGCCCCCTGCCCCCAGCCCGCAGCGCTGCAGGGGCTGGTGTGACCCACGGGCAGGACCCGGCACTGAGCCTGGTTGACCCTCACACAACTGGCCTGGGCCCATCGCTCCAGCCTGCCCAGACCCCCCTGCAGAGCCTCCTGCCCTCCCGCAGATCAACGCTCCCCCCAGCTGGGGGTCACCTGTGAACTTGGTGAGTTGGCACTCGATCCTGTCATCCAGATCACTGATAAAGATACGGAACAGGACTGGCCCCAACACCGAGCCCTGGGGAACACCACCTGTGACCAGGCACCAGCTGGATGTAGCTCCATTCACCACCACTCCCTGGGCCCGGCTGAAAGAAACACTGTTGCACTGTTTCCCAGAAAAGTGGAATGCAAGGTCCAAACTAAATAATTTCAGTGCATGAACTGAAGAGGAAATTTTAAAAAACACCTTTTTTTTTTCTTTCCAGAAAGAAAATGCATGCAGTGAAAATGCCTGTTTTTCAATGGTAAAACAGTTTAAATAAAACAATTCCACTAGTTTTATCAAATTATTTTGTTTCAAATAATATTAATAAATAAAAACTGGTTAAGACAGCACGAGAAGCCATGCCACTCCCAGCAAACACATTCCCAACATGGAACAAAACAATCTGTGGACTTGGGGTGGTTTAGCTTTCCTAGTACAACCTAACTGATAATCTTGCACGTGAACGTTGCCAATAGCCCTGCTCACTGGTAAACACACGACACAAACACCGGCTTCTCAGAGGGAAGGGGTCATCTCTGACTGCACAGGACCAGTCACTGTGGACCAGTTCCTCCATGCACATCCGGGGCTTCAGGCAGTGAACTCAGCACAGGGATGTGATATTTGTCCCCATTAAACCATTTCAGTCCAAACAGAAGGACCTAAATTTCACCACGATTCCTGCTATCCAAATTAGTCTGCTACATAAGGTTTTCAAAGCTCTGGAAAGGGAAGGCCCCCTTGGTAATGTGCTATTAGAACTATATGATGTATTTATTCACAGTTAATTCACTCTCTTTTGGAGAAGGAGTATGTTTTCTGGGAGCTCTGGCAGGTTTCAATCCCGCCATGTGCCAGTGGTGCCCTACTGATGCCAAAATATAAACACCACATTGACACGTAATAAGTAAGATGCAGAAAGTAAATAACTCACCTCAAATCAGCACAAGTAAAGCCTCACCTGCAAAACCTGAGTCTGTCTGTGGGAAATATTATTTAGAAAAGATGTAGACCAAGAGGAATAAGGATGCCAACAAGAACTATCAGCTGTCTAGAACTGCTGTCTTTCCATAAAAATTGAGTTAATGGAGCAGGTTGCCTTGAGAAGCTGAAGAGGTTTCTAAGAATAGGTTAGAGAACATCTGTCGGAAATGGTTAAATAATATTTGATCTTATCTTGTAACGGGGGAAGGGACTAACTGGTCCTTCAACATCCTTTCCAGAGCTATTTTTATGTTTCCATGACAACTCTTTTGCAGATACACTTTTTCATTGTATCAAGGCATCAGGGTACTCTAAGGTGACTCATGGAAGCAGTTTTTGGGGGTTTGACACTTAACGCCCACATGTGAATTGCTAATAACAGCTTTTCCCTAGACTGATCCTCCTATTAATTATTTGAGGGCACTTTCATATAAATCTGTCGTGAAACCATTTCCATCATATTTGCATCCTCCTGTTGAGATTCAGCCAAGGACGGAGTGACAGCAGTGAGATTGCATCCATGTTTACTAGGGCAGAGAGGAAAGAGTAACATTTCCTGTAGTCACTGCTAAAGGAAGTTCTTTTAAGCAAGATTTTCCAGCTGGAATTTGCCCAGGTATACCAGAGCTCACACCATTGCTTTTGTAAAAGCACCATTATAAGAAATGGCCAGAGAGAATTTGAATTTGCATTGCCTGGCCCAGATGGGACTGCACAGCTGCAGCCTGGGGAAGGGGTCTAAGGAGAGACTAGATGTAGTGCAGAACCAGTGCAGAAGATGACGCCAGTTTGAACATACTGGAAAGGAAACGAACGAAGAAGCTGCAAACCGTGAGATTGCAAATCAGCCTGGACTGCTAAAGAAGCACTCAATAAGCAAATATTCTGATTTTGCTAGGGAATGGGCTCTTACAAGAGATTTCCACAGCAACACTAACATAGAAGATGAAAACAGCTATCAAGTGACAGCAAGCTGGCGGCACAAGAGCGGAGGGTGAGGTCAGATACAGCAGGTGAGATGGGGGAAATTCATGTTGCCTTTTAGAGGCAAGCTTTAATTTTCCTCCCTAACTGGTATTCTACACCCTCCTTATGTAGCTGTAGGAAAATGTTAGTTAAACAGACTCTGGACTGTTACCCTGAGCAATCTCTTAACCAGCCTGGCAGGCAGCTTGGCAATTGCCTAGGATTCAAAAGCCTGGATGGAAAACTCTGAAACAGAAGCTCTTGCCATGAAGCACATTGGCATCCTGTCGAAAAGACCTTGGCCTGGGACCAGGTACTTCTGAGTAACAAAATGAACCCCTAGGACAAGCTAGCATGGAGATTTTTTAATTGTAATTTACACTCTGCTTAAAAAATGTTAGTCAGTGACAGATATACAAGAGTAATAAGACCACACACCTACACAGACATGAAGGCAGCAATTACAGAGTGATGTTACTCACCTGTTAAAAAAACAACCCCTTGCCTCTCCCTCCCTCCAAACTGCTTTTATTTATTTTTTTCCTTTTGTTGCACACCATCCCACTTCATTTTCACATGACATTCCCACAGGGCCAATCCAGGCCATGTGCCCACAGGGGGGATGTGCTGGTCCCCCAATATCTATCCAATGCCCCTTCACAGACCTTCTCTCCTGGAGGTGCAGCCAGCCATCGATAGTGAAAGCTGTGCCACGTGGGCCAGGCAAGGCATCTCACCCGTGGCTGGTCTTGTTAAACCAGAAGGCAACAGGAACATAACAAGGAGCTGGGCTAGATGCACATCCCGCTGGACTAGTATTTAAGTTGGGAATATATTGGTGTGCAGCTGCAGTGAGTGAGATCAAAGTGAGCTCTCATGCACAGAAGGAAATACAGAGTGGAGGCAGCTCTAGGTCAAAGTCATAGGAAAGGCGCTGTGATGCTTAATTGCATTTATAGCTGCCCTATACATTATATCATACATCGTGTTCTTCCTGCTCCTGCAGTCAACCAGCAACCCAGGACTAAGTTGCTGAGGAAATGGCCTTTAGTTCTTCCATCTGTCCCCTGTGTGGCTTATGGAGGGCCTCTCCATCCCTCTGGGAGCATGCAGGACACGGGCTGGGACAGCTGGCATTGCTGCACGTAGTCAACATATTTAACTGCTAAAAAACTCTTCTGGCATCCAAGTAAAATAAGGAAGGTGAAAACGCAATAGGTTAAAAGGAACTGCTGGGTCCTTCATAGCAGTGTGTGGAAATGAGATGAAGATGCATCACTTTTATTTTTATTATCATGCAATCCTTTCACCACATGGAACAACATCCAGGCAGCAGAAAGGGTTCTCTGACCGTGCTTCTCAGTATTACCAAGAGTGGATGATTCTAACTGTAACTCTAGCTCCTTCAGATTAAGTATCTGGTCTAAGGGATTTGTTTTGATTCCTTCTGTAGTCAACAGATATAGAAAGGCAGCTGCAAAGGGGTGATTCACCCTGCCCTAAAATGGATGGAATGAGTCATCCCCAGACAGGCTTATCTCCTTCCACTGATTAGGGAGAGGAACCAGACAAATAGCTTAGGTGAGATGCCATGGCTTTTAGATGGCTAAAATTAAATGAGTGATATCTCACTGTGTAATCACAAAGGTCTTTAGGTTTCCTGGACCAATGATTTTGCTAAGAGATAGAAGGGTTTCCCTCTTTCACTTATGATAAAATGATACTAAGCATTCTTGTCTATTTGGAAAAGTGTGGTCCAAAGAGAGGTCTCAGCTCCCAGCATGATTAACAGAAATTTCAGAGGAGGATAAAAAGGACTCCAGGCAGCTGGACCAAAAGAAAATCCAGGCTAAGTTATGAGTGCTCCATAGTCTCTTTAGAAAATGGCAAATGTTTATTATTAGAAAAATGCATTTTGTGGTCCCCTAGCACCGCTTACTCTCATGGTTAAACAAACACACCATGAGATGCTTTCTGCAGATACTGAACAAGGAACCTAACTGAAATGGTGGAAAATGAGAAGATGCCTAAATCCAAGCCTTCTTTTGCAGGCATGTTGTGTAGAGTCTGTACCCTAGCCACTCTCCTCTTGACAGCGCACATGTGAAGAAATCTCCTGACCTCCTGCCAGAGAAGAGGAGCAAGGTTTACCACAGCAGGTACTGTGTACCTTCTTAAAGATTCGACATATTTTACAGAAAAATAAATAATGGCCCATTGCCTAGCTCAGGGCAAAACTGCTAAAAACAAGTGAAGTCAGTTTTGCTGTATAAGGTATGGAACAGGACAGCTAGGAGGGCAAAATGTCACAGCCCAGAAAATATGGAGGTGGTGGGATGGAGGGAAAGAACAGAGCTCCTGGACCAAGTCAGAGAGCAGAACGATGTCTTCACACTGCCAAGCACATTTCCTGCAGCATCGGTATTTGCTTTGGTTGCATTTTCCACATGACATATGCCAAGCTGGCAGAGCTGCAGAAGGATAAAGCCTGTGGACAGTGGCGGTTTCTCTGAAGCCTGTCATGGAAATTGAAACATCCCAGTGTAAGCAAAAGGCCCGTGATTCATTTTGCAAGTGACACAGTGTGGATATAATAGACTAAGAACCCAGGTAACAAGGGTGAGCTGCTGATTGGGAGTGTCTGGAGCACAAACCAAAGCAAAACGATTTCAGCACAGATGTGTTGAAACTGGGGAGATCATATAGCTAAAATCTCTAACAGCTGCCAGGGCCTGATCATTTCTGGAACAGCTACAATGATTTAAAGGTGTTACCTCCTGTGATGAGGGAGGTCTCCATCCCTCTTAAGAAAAGGAAGAGTTAAATAACACCATCCCATGGTCCCAGAGCTACCTGACTTGGGCGGCTTAGACCACCTGGTAGGTAGTTACACAAGGGAGCAATCCACTGACCAGTTGCTAGTATGGAGTTAAAATCCTCACTTCCTCTTTCTTTAGACAAATAAATCTTTCTGTGGTTGCCTTGAAGGAAAAGCAGGCTGTGGTATGTGGACCTCTGGGAGAGATTCAGGCCACCCTTTGTGGCGGGGGAAGAGACCAGTGTGGTGAGGCTGCTGCAGGCCACCTCCCGCCCCATGCTTCTTACTGGAGTTTGGCAGTGGCTGTTCAGCTGCCTGCTCCTGCTGTGGCTGCACTGGGATGCAATGTCCCCCAGCAGCCCACATCTGAGGGAGGTGGGCTTGTCCAAGCTAGGTTATTCTGTACTTACCTTCCTGTCCCTGAAGTCTGTGGCTTGCTGGGAAAATAGGTCACTGAAAAACCTCATGGAACAAGAATACAGGACCCATGAAAAAAAACCAGCAGAATAATGGAATGAGTGAGCTAATAGCTCTCGGGGTTCCCTTTCCAGCAATGCTGGGTGGTGCCTTCCTATTTATATTTGACAGTGTTTTTCTCACACCATAAGGACAAGTAGCACAGACTTTGCTCCGTGTGGACCCCAGCAGAGTCAGACCCCATGGAACTGCTTACAGGAGACCACACTTTCTGACAAGAGGTCCCCATCTGAGTGGTCTCCCTGTATGTCTCCTACCAAGTCTCCAGAGGCAAAGCAACAGAAGAACACTCTGTGCTAACTCTTCAATGCAGAGCTGTTCCGGAAACTGTTGTCCCTGCCAAGTGTAAAAAAAGGCATTTTACCTAAAGGAAATGACTCCTGCCAGACAATGAGCTATCAGATCCTTTCCAGATGGAATTTGTACTTTGAAGCAACACTGTGCTCTGAGGAACTACATTACGGAGCAGGAGGCACCGACCTTGGAGGAAGCAGAAAGATTTGTGTGGCTCCTGCACGCCTGCTGTGGATCAGACCTGAGGATTCTTTTAATGGATGCAAAAAAATTTCATGGACAGGGTCAATGGCAATACAATGATAGGTATGAAAAGATGCATGGGAGAAGGCACTGGAGAGCTCAGTGCTTTTGGAGGTCATCTGGTTTCTCCCAAGATGAAACAAGGCACACAGGGAGGAGTCCCAGATGCAGAGGCAACATATAACGGGGCAGTAACTGCAATTCCAAATGCAATGAAACCCAGAAATATCAAAGTGATGCCACAAATAGCTTTATGCAGCGGGCTGTGGCATTACATGGCCTGACTACCTCAGAGCTGGAGTCATGTCTGGCACTCATCCCTCTTCCCTGCAAAGAGCTAGAGCACAGCAGAACTGCCTGCATGCTATGGAGCCTCAGAGTGGGTTTATGCCGTTTTCAAGAGGGATGTAGGAAAAAAAGCCATCATACATGGTAAGCTGTGCTGTGGAGCAATAGTGCCAGGGACATGTCTTCATTTCCTAGGTAAATCATATCATAAGGGAGTGGAAGGCTTGTGACTGTCCAAGAGGCACAGATGCACAGCCATCCCTGACCCTTACTGCCTCTTTGTCAAAGACCGGTGGTATCACGCTACGAGGTGAATCATAGCAGTGGTTTCCCTTGTTTTTATGAAATATGTAAGTGGTATTGCCCATGGGTGTTACATGATCTGCTTCCTCTTTAAAATGTTCTTCCAAGAACAACATTCCTTCTCCATTATCTTCTCTTTTCTCTCCTCTCCCCTTCTTCCTAATCCCTTCTCTACAGACTGGTCATTTGTCATTGTTTTCTCAGACTAAATTCCTCATGAAAACCTCCTGCACCAGAGGTGGAGAAAAGGGGCTGCAAGTGTGCTGCATACCAGTCCTCAAGGCTTCGCAATGCCTGCACAGACCAGCCACAGCTGCCTGCTTCGAAACTTTCTGTAGTCCCTCCTGTCTTGAATGACATATCTCAGGGTATTAGGTGGGCAGTACAGTGACTTGTAAATGCCAAGAAAACTTAGTATGGGATGCTTGGGGAGCAGTGAAGGATCTTGTTCTGCTCTTCTCTGTCCGTCACTTACCCAGACTTGCCACACACTGAGCAGCTGGCAGCTTTTTAATCAAAGCAAACACCTCACAACCTCTATATGGTTTTGGTTTTGCAGGACTAAAATTACCAGCAGGATGCTGTGAATAGGCTCATGTAATTCTTACAGGAGGTCAGGTACATGGCCAACTAATTTTGACAAACTTGATCACACACATTTAATTCAAGCACTTTACTACAGGTTTTTATATAGGTGTTTTCAAACAGCTGAAGGCAGGGAGTTCAGGGGAGCCTCCTCTACCTGAGCTTCAGGTCAGCCTCAGGGTAGGGCAATTTGTCAAGGAAAAGAGCGCAGGGAGAGAAGGGAAACCAGACTGTACACAGTCTAGTCCTGCTGTGGTTTTGGTCTCTTAGGATTAATTAACTTCATTGAGAGCAGCCAAAAAAGAGCTCTAATGTACACTGCAGCTGCAAGCAATGCAGGCATAGCATGAGGAACAAGGAGTTGCCACTAGTTCTTGGTAGTCTCATGCCTGAAACCAGTTGCCATTGCTCATGGCTAATGTCTAGACTGTGCTTTCACTTGTCTCCCTCTGAAAACTGCCACCAGCAGCTAAGAACTGTCCTCGTGCAGGGCGTGGAGGAAAAAAGCCAAAGGCTCTTGCTTAAACCAGTTCTGTGCTTGCGATTGCTTCAGAGGAGTCACCCCAACCATTGCTCACAAACCAGAGAACAAAGTTTTAGACCCTCAGGACTGGATCCCATTTCCTGAGAAGTCAGTGACTAATCTCCCAGGAATGGCTGCGGTGGGGGATTGCTGCTGCCTCACAGCTTGCCCCATGGTGGGCTGAACTAGACTCTTGAGGAACAGCTGAGGAGCTCCACAATAAGCACACTTCTTTGTGCCACCCAGTAACTGCGCAAGCATCAATTGTTTCTCATACTGAACCTTCCCATCCACCCTTGCCAGCCTGAGCACCACACCTCTGGCTCAAATGATTAAGATGCTGGGTGAAGAATGGTCAGAGAGATGACGGAAAAAGATGGATTGAGCTCTCCCGGCAATTAAATTTGACATTTCCTTTTCAAGAGAGTCCTAACTTTATCCCGGGGGAGAACTGGCCATCAGGAGCTGCACACTTTCTGTGGTGGGAAGAGCTGAGACCCTGAACTGACCTGCTTTAAGGTATGAGAAATGAATGCAGAAAAGTGGGAAGACAAAACTTGCTTCATACTGTCTTTCATACTCTTCATACCCAAGGACCTGAATTAATCTAAACCAGGGATTTAAAGCTCACATTTCACCTCCTGGGAGAGGGTCAGGCTAAAACATCCACCCCTTTTAGCCTTCCTTCTGAGTCAGTGTCGGAAATAAAAGTCTGCATGACGGAAAGCCCCTTGTGCTCCAGCAGTGACAGCAAAATCTGAAAAACTTCCTCATTCCTGGAAATTCCCTGTCAGATCCATCAGCCCCAGGCTGAAGTGAGCCAGAAAAGACCAGCATTCCACTCCTGGAAAGCCCAACCAGGCTGAGGAGCCAGGCAGGGTCTGCAGAGACCGTTGCAGTCAGTGGGGCAGATTCATGCATCCTGCAAAACAGCAAGACTGGGTGCTACAGGGTAGTGAAGGACAGCAGGATAGGGTGCAGGAAAGGAACCTGGCCTTTTTCAGCCAGGCGTAATCCAGGAAGATGAGGATGACTGAGGAGATTTTTTCTTCCTCCCCCAGCCTCTGGTGTGTGACAGGAGTTACTAGGGGTCAGCTGAAACTTGGGCAGACAGACCATCATCTGCTTCCTCTGCATTTTCACCTTGTTTATATATACATATATATTATTTCCTGGAGGAAATGTCTTCAGCATTCCAGACAGGGATAATGAAGTCCATTCAGGGCATGGGGAATGGAGATGGCAGGTAAGGCATCCCAGGCAGCCCAAGACAAGGCCTTGGTTGCGCACAGACAAGAGTTCAGTGGTTCTAGATGATTGCTGTACACCCTTTACACCCAGGCATCTGCTCTTCTTAGCCTCCTCCTCCTTCCTGCCACTGCCCCTTCTGTTCCCCGCCATCCGGTTCCTGAGGGAACAAAAGTGCACTTAGGAAGACGCAACTCATCAGCCTGGGACTTGCTCAGAAAATTCAAAATCTCGTTCTCTTTAGGGTTTTTCACATCACATTGGTTTGATAAACATTTTGACCTCTGCATACCACTTGATAAACTATGAAGGCTGCTCCCCTCCTCCTTCTACTCTTACTGTAAATATCTTGCAGATGCTCTGTTCGTTTTTCTTCTATTATAGCCAGCTGGCAACTATGTTGGCATGCCACAAAGAATTCTGGTCCTTGTAGCAAAGCAACCTTTTAGTCTTTAACTCTGGACATTTTCTCACCAATATGCCAATCAGTTGATATTCTTCAGATCTATCTAATTTTGCCATTAGACCACTGGACAGAAAGTGTCATCAAGAATGAGAATCTTCGGAAAATGTTGTCCATCAGAATGAGAATATTAAACAGATGCAGCTGAGAAGCATTATGGGAAGGGCCAAGTGAATTTCACAGAAATTTTTTGTACCTTTTTGTACAAAAGGTTTAAACCAGTCTATAGAAATTTATAATAAGGATATAATTTTCTATTCAATTCCTTAGGTGGGGCTAAACATTCACTGGAAGGTTCTCATTCAGTATTGAATTTTCATTTGTCCTTCACACGTTGACATCCTTGTCTCCAAACTGGAGAGACAAGGATTTGATGGATGGACCACTGTGAATACGGAATTGGCTGGATGGTCACGCTCAAAGGGTTGCTGTCAACAGCTCCATGTTCAAGTGGAGACTGGTGAGGAGCGGTGTTCCTCTGGAATTGATATTGGGACTGGTGCTGTCCAACATCTTTGTTGGTGACATGGACACTGGGATTGAGTGCACCATCAGCAAGTTTGCCAATGGCACCAAGCTGTGTGGTGCTGTTGACATGTTGGAGGGAAGGGGTGCCAGAGGGACCCCAACAAGCACTGAGAGGTGGGCCTGAGTGAACCTCATGAAGTTCAACAAGGCCAACCAAGGTCAGGGCAATCCCAAGCACAAATACAGGCTGGGCAGAGAATGGATTGAGAGCAGCCCTGAGGAGAAGGATTTGATGGTGCTGGTTGATGAGAAGCTCAGCATGAGCCAGCAAAGTGTACTTGAAGGCCAGAAAGCCAGCCATATCCTGGACTGCGTCAAAAGCAGTGTGGCCAGCAGGCTGAGGGAGGCGGTTCTGCCCCTCTACTCTGCTCTCATGAGACCTCACCTGGAGTTCAGCTCTGGAGCCCCGAGCATAAGGACATGGATCTGTTGGAGCAAGTCCATAGAAGGGCCACAAAGATGATCAGAGGCCTGGAGCACCTGTCCTGTGAAGACAGGCTGAGGTTGCTCAGCCATAAGAAGAGAAGGCTCCAGGGAGACCTTACTGCAGCCCTTCAGTACTTAAGGGGGACTTACAAGAAAGATGGGGACAGACTTTTTAGTAGGGACTGTTGTGATAGAATGAGGGTCAGTGGTTTTAAACTAGAAGAGGGTAGGTTTAGATTAGATATTAGGAAGAAATCATTCACTGTGAAGGTGGTGAGGCACTGGAACAGGTTACTCAGAGAAGCTGTGGATGCCCCATCCCTGGCAGTGGTCAAGGCCAGGCTGGATGGGGCTTTGAGCAACCTGGTCTGGTGGAAGGTGTCCCTGCCCATGGCAGGGGCGTTGGAACTAGACGATCTTTAAGATTCCTTCCAACTCAAACCATTCTATGATTCTGTAATTCTATGATTGTTAGGTATATCCCAGACATTTCCGACCTTGTTTCTATATAATACTGTTCTTTTCATCCCTATTAAATGCTAAATGCTTTTCCATAGAAGAAGAAGCAAAGCAGCTAGCAGAATCTGCTAGGTAGTAGCACTGTAGGCATCAGCATGCCCAAATTGCGTTAAGTCCATGAGGCTGACATCTGAGGAATGCACACAAAATCACAGGAAAAATGTGCTGGAGACAGTTGAGTTGGAGCCCCTGTGGTGCTGTGCACTGCGGAGGAAGAGAGCCAGCAAGAAATTCAGTTCTGTCCATGTCAGTGGTGAGAAGAACAGACAAAGTGCAGGGGAGGGGGGTTTGAGGATGATTCAGTATAACCTGTCTTTAATGGACCTCATTTGTTTGGACCCTGGGCCACACAAACCCAGTCACACACCCTGTGGGCAGCCCCAAGCACGGGCAAGGCTCACTCACGTACACCACACAGGCAGATGCCCAGAGCAACCAGCTTGTCTGAAAGAAGCCAAGTTAAGCCTGTGGTTTTCAAGCACTCCCAGCACTCATTCCTCTCCCATTGCCGCCCCCATGTAATTCCCACACAGCAGCCTGAGGAGCGATGAAGGGAATTGCAATGGGCAATACCTTTTTCTCCTTCTCCACACACACACTTTTATCTTACAGCAGTTTGTTGACCTGCTCCAACATGTAACATCAGATGTGGCACCATAAACAGTTGTTTTAGCATGAGTAACAGGGAGGCATGAAGATGACACAGCTGGGAGTGTGGGTACAAACTGGTTAGGCAGGTGTAGCTGTTGGGAAAAGCATCTGCAAAGTTTGGCTCAGAATTGGAGAGGCTTGTCTGTGGGTAAGTGGGGGAAAGACAGAAGGGGTAATAACATAAAGACCAGCCCAATACAGCACAGAAGTCAAAGACAGGAACCCACAGAACAAAAGTGGAAAATCAGGGAGGCTTGAGGAATGTCAGGAGAAGATGGAGCAGTGAAACTGAGGAAGAACAGCATTTTGAGGATTGGAGTGTATTTTGACAGTGGAGTGGAAGGAGCAGAAGCCAAGATTGATGGCATCTCAGACAGTCCTGCAAGAGACAAACCTGAAATGCAGTTACGGATTCTGCTTCTGAGCCAGAGGTGATTGATTTGTGCATCACCATTATTTTTATCCAGCCTACCAAATGAAAGGTTGATAGCTGTCACAGCATGATTCAAGCATTTTCAAGGATCGGATCTGGAAGACACATTTAAATACATTGAACATTTGTGCCTAACTCACTTGAACGGATGCACTGGTAGAAAATCCAACACTGTCTTAAAATATTTATGGATGCTCAAGTAACAACTTCTTGTGCCCCTGTTCCCTGCACTCATGATATTCCTCCTTCTCCTTTCCCCTCCAAATCCCCTCTTTTCCTTTGGCTTGTGTTCTGGATAAAGAGGCAATCACAGCCAGTCAGGAGACCAAGAGATACAGGAAATCTGACTGACCAGCTGCCTACTGACTCTTAGCAAGTAAGGTTAAACGAATGGATTCACAGGCCACGTGCAAAGTGGGACTGAAACACAGCCGAGTTACTTGCTTCCCCTAGCTAAGCCCCACCTCTGAACCACAGCCCAATTCATCAGCTCCTGACAATGGACAGACTACCTCTCAACACTCCTGGGATTAATCTGAGGCCTGCCCAGTGTTGGCATGCAGCCACCCTGCCTGTCCCCGCTAGCATCAGCCCTAACCCTTTGCAGGCCCTTGGGATGAGTCCCATCACAGTCTAATAAGCTTGATCAGACTTCCCCCTTCCCTTCACAACTACTGTCAAATACAGTCACGGTCTGCGAGCTTGAAGTTCAGAGCTCCACCATCACCTAACTTTGTCCATCAGACCATCCAGACTTTAATGCAGAGATGCCTTTCCCCCAGGTCTAATCACACAGCTCTGCCTTAGTCCTTTCCTATGCTCTCCTTCCAGACCCACTGCTAACTGGGTAATGGACTCTCAATCAGCTTGAACCTGAGTCCTTTGCAGTGACCTCTTCACCTGTGGTGCAGAGAAGTCCTGCAGCTCACAGCAAGCTGGGGCAGAGGCTGTTCAGTCAATGTGCCCAGTGGCCTGACCTGCCCTACGGGTGTGAGATCTCCCATAGCAGACCAAAACCACTGAACAAAATAGAAGTGTTTTACAGTGAATACACAGCACAATGAGAAGGATTCTCCCATGTATATTGTGCTGCCTGGAGAAGGAGGAGTTGGAGAAAAATGCAGCACAGTGGCCTTTCTAACTGGGAAGGACAGGCAGGACAGGAGCCAGGATCCCTACAGGACTTGAATACCACAGTCCTGATTAAGCCATGGACCTTTTCCATGGGCATGAAGAGGCCAACACAGCCAGGGCGCTGTAGCTGGCAGTGCAGAAGGGAAACTTGGGTGTCATTGGATCATCTAGTTGCAGAGGCAGGGGATGCCAGGCACGCATGCCCCAGCATCTGCAGGAAAAAGCAGGCCAGAGGAATCACAAGGGACAGGCCAGTGAAGCGTGAAGATTTCTTCTTTTGTTTACTTATTGGAACTTTGTTTCCAGCCTTGTAGTGCAAAGCCAGATCCTATTTCTTCCTGAGTAAATTCTTACTCTCACTTTATCCTTACATTGCTCTGCAGCTGGAGGTGGTCCAAGTGGGAGTCTTGGATTCAGTGGCTCTTTTTTGTTTAAGATAACTAATGCAAACAAAGCTTTGTGTACCATCCCTGTCTTGGGTGTTTGCACTGTGACATCTGTTTAGCTTCATAAAATACAAGGACCCTCCCCCTTGAAGCCTTCAAGCTGAGTGAAATGGAAGGTTGACGTCATGGCAAACAAGTTAGAGAAAACCATGACTGTATATACACATATATACCCAGTCAGAGGCCTCATGCATTGGGACTTGGTCCTTATCAGTCAATGGTCACAAAATCAGGAAGTCTGAGAAGTAGCTGGGACATAGACACACAACTGCAATACCTGCAAATGTTGTTTGGTGGTTACATGACTGTGAAATTGCACCTGTAGTTACTGAAAACCTGATTAGCAAATATGAGGTTCAGTTTGGCATAGATCTACAGTATGTGTATAAAAAAGCCTAACCTGCACACATATGTAAATCAGGCTCTCAGACCACATATTTGAGTCTGTAATACAGGTGTTACTATAGACAGCTTTAATCTTTTGACACTTTGCTCCACTATGTTGGGCCCAACAGTTAGTTCATTCCCAAAAGAAGGAGCTTTGTGTGGAGCAAGAGTTGAATTACTTCAGTGAATGATGGTCTGCATCTCTCTGCACTTCCCATGTTTCTTACCCCACCAGGTCCTCAGAAGCCAATGACAGATTTAACCTGTACTGGCCAGCAATGATCCCCACAAAGAAATTGAGGTGGTTGTGGAGACTGCTGATGCAGCTACCGTCCAGATATGCCTACTTGTCCCCAGTAAGGCAAAGCATAATAAAAGTCCTGTGAAAGTTATTCTGCTTTCATTTAGGCAACAGTCTTCAGAAAGAAATCCGTATCTCTTCTAAATCCCTGTAACTTACAAAGGGAAAAGGGAAGCTTAAAGCTAAGATACATTTAAATGACCTGGATATGGGCCTCATCAGGAAAATCTAAAATGCTTCTGTGGTCACAAGAACGATTTTCACTCCATGTTTCTGGACTTCATAACACACCACCAAAAGCACTCAGCATTGGGAAAGTAAGATCTCTTAGTGGAAATATTATAGACTTGTAATTTGCTTAGGCAGCAGTTTCTGTAAAAAGATTTCTTACTATTCTGAGGAAATGAAAAACGTATGTTTTGTGTTCATATAAAAAGCACAGCCATTAACAGAGAAACGCCAGTAAACAGCAAGAGTTACAGCAAAATTCTTGGTACAGTGCTATTTTAAGGACAGTTGGAAGCAAGTACAGACTGCTCTGCTGAAAAACTGTAACAGACCTTTATGGACAAGTTGTTTAGCTTGAAATGTAATGGACAGCATAAATAATATTAAATAAGTATTGAAACTGGTTTAATTTTAAGAAGGACTTCACTTTGGGCTTGAGTTCTGTTGCCATTTACGCAAAGGTAGTTTCGTTGTCATCAGAGTTTTAATTCAGAAGGTGCAAATCAGAACAAAATTTATCTTGGGCCATGCTCAATTGTTATGATACCATCAGACCAGCTGCAGAGGGACATTACCTTCACCCTACCCAGCTTGCCAGATGCTGCTGCAGGCCAAAGGAACATTTTACCAAAATGGTAAGTGGCTTGTTTTTTCCAGGACACCCTCTGGATTAGTAACCAAAGGCTCAGGCTGCCAGAATGTGGGGACAGCTACATGCTTATAGGATTTACTTAGTACATATTGAAGTCTAAAACCTCAGCAGACAATTCTGAGTGAATTATACAGTTTGTATTGCTGGCAAAGTTGTAAAGCAGAAGCATAGAGCTGTACACATTGAATTAGGTTTCCAAATACTTTGAAGTGTGCCAAATGAGCTAATATATACAGAATTGCCATTCTTCTGTTATTAAATCCATTAGTTATCTGTGAAACAATGACTTTCAAGCAGGTCCTGGCCAGCATTAAACAGTTCTATGGAAGAAAAGGTATTTAAACAGTGGTAAGTGATTTGAGGTATAGATCTTTCTAAAATAACTGGATGTTCAAAATGTTCTAAGCAACTATATTAAAAAAACCGAGATCATCGACTTCATCTCATATCCAACACCCCAAAACTGGAGTCACCCAAAGTCACTATGTTATAATGATAAACTTGGTTTCAGCTCTTTGCAAACTCAAGCTATGTTGTTAGACCTGAAACTGAACCCCTTTGCAGTTTTGGCATGTCCAGATCAAGGGTTTAGGTCTGGTCTTCTTTCTAGAAAGTGGCTCAGATGAACTGCTTTGGAAATAGTTGAAATATGCCCGAGGTCAAAGTGTTGGTGAGGATCCAGGTTTCTGATTCTGGCTCCTCTCTAATTTAAACCATCTATTTGATGAATTTGCTCAGAACAACAAAGGCTGAAGACTAAATGGGCCTGTTGTCGTGCCTGGAAAGCATAAGTTTTGGGTTTTTTTTTTTTCGTGAAGGATTTATATTCATCATACTGGGAATTTAGACTGACTTCCATCATTTTTAAGTACTACTGTGTCAAAGAAATGGAACAAGCTGAGAATTGTACTGTATGTCTAATAAAGGATATCTGACAACTGAAAATCAGCTTAAGCAGGGATTATCTGACTGTAATATTCTCAGTTAATAGTGAGTACAGTCATGTTAGACAGCTAATGGTTTTAAACAGCGACTCACTTGCACACCCACACAGCCCTAAGCAGTGTTTTGGCACACCTTCTGGCATGTCTGCAATCCTGCCAGGGCTTCACTGACAATGAGTTTCCCAGTTCACAAATGCATGGTGCCTGGCTGAAGCAATGCAGGACAAGCTGACCTGCTGTGTGAACTTACCACGGTTGTTTCTGTGATGTCTGGCCCCTGTGGAATGTGAAAGTTTCCTGTTTCATCAGTGTACCATGACTTGCATTTTAGGCAGAGAAACATGTAAACATAATTAAATGGCTGGCAGCTAAAATTCCCTTTGAAAATGCAATCAAGTTCTGTGGCTTTCATTTCTATTTTATTTGGGATGGATTAATCTGGTATTGCTTGAGACTAACTTGCCTATTGTCTTAAGAATTTGGGAGCTTTCCAGCACATGGTTTTATGGGTTGTGTGTGCCTGTCTGTCCAGAGTAAAGGCAAAGCAAAAACTGTTTGATTTTCTCAAGTCTGGCACTCTTGATTGTACACAATCAGAAGATGTGATGTCGCACCTAGCTTCTTTCTGGTTTTCTTCCCAAGTATCAAGATACACAGCTTTTAAATACTCACCAGCAGCAGGGTCTAGGCTTTCATAACTCAAAAAACATGTGTATTTCCCAGCTGAGGGTGATGGGCTGAAAACAGTTACTAAGCTCCCAAAGCAGCCTTCTCCTCTGTCAGTGCTCCTGTTATCTGTGGTGAGGCTGAACTGAATCAATGTAAGGCCAATACATTATTGATCATCTACTGGGTAGGCGTGACAAGATGCAGAGCCTCAGGGGCTGTAGAAAAAAGAAAAAGGGACTGACAAAGGGCAAAGTCTGTAGCTGAAGGTCAGCAAATCCCTCCTGTAACTACGCAGACACATAAATAAATGATTTTTGCTAGAAACTACAGGCAAGGAACTCCCTTTTCACCCACCTCCCCCATGGTTGGGTAGGAAATGCAGACTCCTGGTGTCACTGCCTTTTACACCTCTCATGATATGAGGACACTGGAACTTGTAAGGTGTCTAAAAGCAGTTCTCCACTGCATGTCCCTGGAACCAAATCAGGATTAACTGCACTGTCTGTGATGGTGGAGGAGTATCACAGGCAGATTGATTTCAATGCATCAGGAATTTCTGTCTATTGGAGACTGTGATTGCATTGAATGGACAGAGACACTTTTCTAAATTGCTTTTCCAGGCCATCAAGAAAGACTGTTAAAAACTAATATGCACAATGAGGATATACTAATTTATCTTCAGTCTCTTGCAACACACCCACAGGTGAGCTCTAGAAGCCAGTCTGTGAGAACTGCTTGATGGCTGGTGCCAAGGATGTACATTGACACCCACACAACCCACAAAGAACAACCTTCTCAATTTTTTTCTTACAATGCATAACACTTTCCCTTTTTATGTCAATATATTCAGTAGAAATTCTGTGTCTACTGTTTTACTTAAACTTCAAAATCCATTTTCTTCTTTCCATTTGTCAATTCTGTATGCATATTATGTCTGCAATCCCTTTGTCTTAATGCTTACTATGGGTAATTGATCAGTTCCAGCCTGCTCATTAATTTGGGAATCTGTACAGTTACAGGCTATGGCCAAGGTTATTTGCTCAAGCAATTACTGAACACCAAGAAACACTTATGGGTGAAATAGCACTAAAAATCTTTTGACCTCATCAAGTATACATTACAGGAGTATGTTTAAGAAAAAAAAAACCAAACCAACCACAAACAAAACCAAAGCAGAAACTAGTTGCTCTAAAAAGTCTGTAACAAAGGTCTATGGCAGACTGTGCTCACCCTTATGCAGGCATCAGCATCAAGCGGCTACCACTGCCAGCCAGCAGCTTGGCCATTAGCTGTTTCGGGAATGAGAGAAATTAGAGGAGGAAAAGGAGAAAATTGGACAGTGTGTAAGAAAAATATGCAAGAAAGGGACAAGGAGCCAGAAAGAAAAGCCATGAAATATGATTAGGGAGAAAAAGAAGGAAAATTTTGAAAGGGACCATTTAAAAAAACAGAACAACAGCAACAAGAAGTAATAAATGCTGAATTTGTGTTCAATGCACACATATGAACTGAGATGTCCTTTATATTCAAGAGTAATATTCGTTCATTCACACCCAGTAAACAGTCTCCCACACCGACTTTGTAATATATTCTCAATGCTAGCTGGATATGGTTATACCCACAAACAGGCTGCAATAAATTTCTGTTTATGTATGCACATGAAAGAATTTTTTTTTTATATTGCTGTAAATTTTCTGATTTTGCTAACCTGCTTAAATGTTAAGGAGGTTAAAAACTATTAACACAAACTATACATTTACAGCCTTCTTTCCTGCCCCTTTCCTTTGCCCCAAAATTTGTGTTGCAAATTTTCATTTAAAGTTCAGGTTGACCATGCTCCGTTCATAAACCAGACATAACCACAACCCAAAAATACACAGGTTGATTTTTAGGGCACAGTTATACATCTTCCCTATTTTTCCTTGGTGGCAAGACCAGCATAAAAAGCCTCCATGCACACTCCACCCTGGGACATGGGCTTACATCTTCCCCAGCTAAGCTGATTATGATTCCTTGGGAGGCCACACTTGGCACATTTTTCCAGTATTTATGGAAGTGACCTAGGTAAAATCCTCCCTGCTTTTAAAAGGCAGAATGCTTTTCAGTCCAATGTGGCAGTTTTGCTGAGGTATGACCTCTGCATTTTTATTACTGATCCAGATCAGGGTTATCATTACCTTAAGGGTTTCCAAACACACTCTCCCACCCTCTTCTCCTCCTCCTAGGCCACTAGCAGTCTGCAGAACCTTCTAACAGCCACAGAGGGATCTTTTATTTGAGGCTGTGCAGGAGAATTTTGTGAAGCAGCCCCTAGCTAGTATCATACCCATTCTTCTTATCTACTCAGGATGATGACTTTAGGAAATCCCAGTCTAGACCTCAGTTCCTAAGAAACTTCTTTTTGTTGACAGAAAAAGAAACCACATTTGAGTGATGTCTTTATAGCAGTAAAAGAGGTTTTCCAGGGTTATCTGCTGTTACTTGCACACTTTTATTATTGCTTTTTAAAACATTTATAGAGCATTCAGACCATAATCACACACTTATCAAGTATTCTTATCTCCCTGATGGTTACTCCTCAGAGCCAGAGGAGGCTGGCGTGGAAGGATAGAGGCAGATCTCAGCCAAATGGAAAGGACCAGGAGTTGTACCTCACAGAGTAAGATAAACAGAGCACTTGTATAACAATGATTTTTATTAGTGACCTGAGTATGAGCATGAAATTTCTGTTCAAAATTGGCTTTGGAAACATCAGAGTTTATAAGTACAAAGCAAGGTTATAAAGCTCAAACTAACAATCTCTCACACAATTTTTCCTCCTATTAAAAACCTTATTCATGATTTTCTGTATGAAACCTGTTCAAAGCTAACAAGCAAACCAAGCAAAGAACATTACTTTATTCTTTATTCTCCTAGCTTTGCAAAAATGCTGTATCTTTTAGAGTTGTTTGCAAACAAACGGAAGATAAATATCTACAGAAAAGTATGTGTAGGTGGATGGGGTTTTATGATTATAAGTGATCACCATGACCATTCAGTCTCATCACAGGTGTAGCCTGTATCACAGGATTTCACTCAGTTAATCTTTCATCCAG
The DNA here is from genome assembly GCF_015220075.1 of Falco rusticolus. Taxonomy (NCBI): domain Eukaryota; kingdom Metazoa; phylum Chordata; class Aves; order Falconiformes; family Falconidae; genus Falco; species Falco rusticolus. Next base: position 71,837,415 of record NC_051210.1, on the reverse strand, counting down.
TCCCTTAATCTGCAACAGCTAAAATTGAAAATTGCTTTCTGATTTTGTGCTGCATTCCAGAGGCCAGCAACCACTTTCTTCTAATGCCCCATCGCATCAGTCTGAGATGATGTAATTTACAGCCACTCAGAGGTCCCCTTTCATTGGCAGAGCAACATAAAGAATGTTTAATATGAATGCAACTGAGTTCCAAATGCAAGTGTACATGAGGTCAGCTATAGCTACTGGATGAGCTGGTGGGGAGGCCCAGTGGCAAACTGTTCTGTTCAGTCCTGGAAATCATGCCCACTTTGGCTTGATAGATAATGGGAATCTCTCATCACATTTGGGATTTTGTTCACATTTATTTGACTTTCAGGACATGTGTCCTTCTGCTTTCCTAGGTAATTAATGGTGGAAAGCAAGGAGATCTGGGCTCCAGGACAGTAGTACAGTCTGGGAAGGTCGTATGTTTTGAGCAGTGATAACTTGGATAATTAGTCAAATTTATTGATAGACAGAAGCCTTCTTTTTTTCTGGTTGTCTGCTTTGCAACATAATGATTCTCATTGTAGTACTCGGGCTTAGGTATAAATCTACATACATTGATTAAAACATCGTCTTTAAAAAGATCGATCCATGATCAGCAGCTGCAGTAAAACTGAATCTCACCACTAAGGCTGCCCTCTCTGACACAGTACCTGGAAAGAAAGGATGGGTGAAGGGAGAGAGAATGGGGGAGGAGAAAGACAGAGTGTTAAAAGAAGAGTGGGAGAAACAGACGCAAACAGAGGGAGGAGAACCACACAGGGAAAAGAAAACACAGGTTATGGAAGAAGGCAAAGGGGTGAAGGGGAGGTGTAAAGGAAAAAATCCAGACAAAGAGAGAGCAAATAGGCTGGAGATTGAAAGACAAAAGGTGTGGGGGAGGGGGAAGGGAGAGGAGGAACTAGAGGAAACTTATCAATTATTGTCACTACTAAAGGAAGTGTTAAAAAAAAAAAAATATGGATGCTGGGTCTTCTGAAAAAATTACACATGTAGCATGGGAAGGTTTTGAATGGAGAGCATCTCTTTACATAGGTGACTATATAACCCAAATTGTCCTGTGATAGTGAAGGGAACTGTCAGTGTAAATGATGTTTAATAGCTGGTCTTGACATTAGTAAGGATTTCTTGCACACTTGATTTATAGCCCCAAGGAGATAAGTCTATGGAAGAATCTTATACACTGAATTTTCAATTTAATAGACACTGCTCCAATATTCAATAGAAGCATTTAATGTTCTCATTCTTTTTTTATGGATTTCAACTCATCTCAGAGCACTAAAATCATAGGATATGTTCCTACCAATTAAAATTTAAATTAAACATAAATTAATTTTATTGATTAGCTGATCTACAGAGTCTCAGCCTGCTGCTACCTGGAGATTTGATGAGAAGCATTCACTTTTCTTTGCACATCTTCAGATCACTTTTGTAACAGGGAGAGGAAAAGCTTAGACCGGTACATTTTAATGAAATAAGAAGATTGAAGAATACAACTATGTGTTGGAGTGCTTTCAGCTAGACATAATACACATACTACTACAGGGTTTAGCTATTTTTCTGACATTCATAAATTTAATCCCTTTCTTATATCTGTAATCTGTTTCATTTTAATAGAACTATTTGCGTGAGAAGAAAATATCTGAGTAAGTAAATGTTTCCAGGATTGGCCTGTAACTGCTTTTAGTACGGTTATCAACTCCAGCCATCTGTGTCTTTTCATTTTAATTCTGCAAATGAATCTTGCCTTTTGAGAATTTCAAGAACCAGGAAGCAGCAATAAACCTCTTCTGCAGCTCCAGACTGAATACTCCAACAACTATTAGTTGATGGGACATGCAGGGAAAAGAATTCATTTTGACAGTACAATTTATAAGCATAATGTCTTTTTGCTAGCAATTATTATAACTTTTCTGTGCAAAGATGTGGCTGGCTTAGCTGTGTGCTTAACCAGTTTGGAGCTGGTTTTGTGTGATGCAACCTAACCCAAAGAGCAAGTACATAATCAGCTAAGTAGTTCTGTGTTAATGGCACATCCTGATTTTGTATTTTTAGAGTTTCCACTTAATTTTATTTTGTTTTAGAGACTGTAAATTCCAAGGGTGTATTTTGCAGTTGGTAAGTAAGGAGAATTAAAAACCTACAACTAATGAAAAGAAGCAGTTCAATCTGCCATCTATACTGGTATGGCTGGAATGTTGGTAAAGGACATAGTCATGATCTTATGATTCAGAGCTTACTTAGCTTTTGTTAACACTACCATAATTCGTTTTAGTAATGACATAATACCTAAGGATCCAATCTTTATACTGGTTTAATGTTACTGGGAGCTGTAAGCATGTAGATGGAAGCAGATCTGGCTCCAGGACCAGGTGCCTACTTAATATTAACTGAAGGAAAGAACAGAGCATGTGGATAGGTTCTTGTTTACACTAAGGCAAGTAAAACAGTGAAAATGTAATTGGATCCAATTTAAGGGAACTCAACATGCAATAAGCAACATAAATCGTCCTTATAAATGTAAATGAGAGGACAGTCTATTGTATTAGATTAAATTGGCACAAAATTAATATTTGCAATTTTTCAGAAAGTTATTTACTAATAAACATCCTCATGAAATAAAAAGGTTGATGTTAATAAATGCAGTTCCCACATACAGCAAGAGGCCCACAAAGCAGAACTTTATGCTAATGTTCTTACACTGAATCTGAGCACCAACTGACAGTAAACTGAAGAGACTGTTCTCTAACCACACACAACAGAAAAAAGTGCAACCCCCACCCCAAGCATAAAGAGTGATGAGTTGTAGCATTTTTTCTTACTGATTTTGGTATTAGTTGCAACATAGTTAAGGATTTTCTTAAGCAAATGATCCTATTAGCTCAATTACGCCTTTTATGAGGAACATCACATTCTTTGCTAACCTTCTGGACTAGTGAAGTATGAAGCCATTCCTGGTGGACAAATGCTTCTTTGGATACCAATTGTATGAGACAATACATGCTACTTTGTAGATCAGATTCTGCTAAATTCCGATGGCAATCTCATTCCTCCATGAATTGAACTGAGATTTAAAGGCCTATTGGCATGGCATGGATGCCATTTAATTTGATACAGCTTTCATACATAAATAGGTATCATGCAATCCTACCTCCTGACATGCAGAGAGGCAATTTGGACAGGCATTTGCTAGCATGTAGCAAGATAAAAGGGCTGTCCTGGTTCTGGTTCCTAAATCAAGTAAAAAAAATTTTAAAAAGTCAAGAAGCTTTGACTGTGAGACACATTAACATTTTGTTTTGGCCTGGCTTGAGAGTCAATCTCCCTTCATGTTTGTCTTGCAGGGCACCTTTGGTGCATATGAATTAGATTCAGAAGCTCCATCCCAGACACCCATTAAACATGCTCCAACTGCTTGGAGGGTGGGAATGTATATGGATCAACAATTTGCACTTTGGATATCTTTGATTGACCTGCCTTGTGGACACTTTGCTCAGAGAACAAGACTGAACATTGTCTGAAGGAAAAATTCACAACTGGGGTAGTGTAAATAAGGGGGCCTAAGCTCCAAATGGCTTGCTAAAGCAGTCATAGGCTGTCATCAGCCTGGCTTGAAAGACACCTTTCACCGAGCCCTTCTATTCACTTGTATAATATTCATTCCTTACTGAGAAAAAAGGTCTGATCTGATATATTCTGGAGGATGTTAGGTGGGACACTCAGGTTCCTGGAACTGACAGCAGAGTCTTGGAAAGGAATGATGCTAAGAAAGAGAGGTGAAGGGAAGTTCAAAAGTTGCATGAAAGCTCTGTCAGATATAAAAATGAAAATGAAATTCAAAGGCAAGACTGCCATTCCCAAGGGAATTTCTCATTCCATGAATTACATTGATAAAGACTCTCAAAGCAAATGGACCTCTTTGCTTTCTTCAGAAAATGCAGGGCTGTAAACAAATCTCATAACGTACTGAACATGTCGAAGGATGAAGTTGTTACCAGAGACTGTCTTCTTCACCAGTCAACATCTCATTGCAACCAGCTACCACCTCACTGCAGCCTTTGAAGAACACATTTCCAGACATAATCATTGTGAACATGATTGCAATTTCCTTTTACATACTAATTCATAAGCAAACTGGATTTAAAACATCCAGAGGAGCAAAGTGAAACATATACAGGATTCTGGAATAAATACCAAGGCTGAATTTAAGAGTGATCTAATGAAATTGTAAGTGATGTGCTTCGAGCTGAATTGAAACTTGTTGTAGACATAATGAGACAAAAAGAGGTATACAAAAGTTGTTCCAAAACTCAGAATAGCAGAGGCTAATGTTTTTGCCCAGCAGGAATTAAATTCTGTATAGAGAACAGGTACAGGCCCAGCTAATGACATAAAATACAAATACATCCAAATGCAAAAGTTTTGGCATCTTCATTTAAAATATTTACAATTAATAACTTTAATATACCATTTAGCAATCTGGTCACTCAGGGATATCTCAGAAAATGATGTTGTTGCAGAGTTTGGAATGCAAAACTGGCTCATTTGATAAAAGGGAGAAGGTGACCTAGTCCTTTTTGATAAAATGACATAAAATGATGGTTTACAAGCCATTCTGCGAGCCTCTGTATGCACAAATGTTCTCAGGATTCTTCCTTTCTTTGAATTTTCTACACAGAAGACTCTTGGTTTCACAAATGGTTGAAGAAACAAATGCTGAGAAAAGGCAATAAAAATTATTTTAAGGTACTTGGTATTTGCTTCATTCCAACAAACACCAACTACCTAATGTTCATAGAAAAAATGTTTGCTGTACCCATCTGTCTCCACGCTTCAGTATCCAATTGCGGCTATACTTCTGCTATTCAACAACTTAAAATGGAATTGATAACAACCTTACTGTTAATATGTATGCACTGTTTATTTGCAAAACAGAAATTTTGTGTTTTAAAATTGCAGAGTGAAATAAAATGGCAAGCAAGTACCCAAGTGAACAATGCTACCTTAATTACTTTCTTTGCTTTATTATTGCATTTTATTGTAAACAGTTCCATTCCTTCCAGTAATAATTTCAACCTGAGGCTATAGTTTCTTTGGTTTTATTTTTAAATGGACTTGAAAGTTGATTAATGAAGTATATCCATATCTCTCAGTAGTTGTATTCTGCCTTCCAGGGCCTCAGAAGGAAATAACTAGCAAATAACTAGAAACAAATGTTCATTTTTTTTTTATATTAAATGATCTTTATTAAACCTGAAACCTAAAGAAAATGGAGGTGGCACCAGACTGTCAGCCAGGCTGTCTCTGTCACAGCCTGCAAGAACAGACTCCCGTGCCCAGGGCAAAAGCTAACAGGTTCCAGAGTCAGGCTCCATATTTCATCAGAGGCTGGTACCACTAAACCCCTTTGTTAGATCAGGCCTTTCTGCCTAAGTTGGCACTTTGCAAAAAAGGTGCTCTATTCTTTCTTGGGCAGCAGTTCAAACTCAAGAAAAGCTTGGAACTGAAAGAACTGGTATGACCTAACTGAAATCTGTACCTTCTGTTTATTGGAAGACAGCAGTATTGAAAGACACTCCAAGACGTTGCTGATCCCAAACAGAAGCTGGAGATAACAGTCTTACTTCTAAGAACTCTGCATACTGTCACATAGCAGCCCACGGTTTCAAGGTAATTATTAGCGGATTTCTGCATGGCTAGGCACCTCCCAGCACAAACGTGATCTGCCTTAAATCTGAGCTCATCTAACCTGGCATCAGATCAGCACAGTCACCACATGGTGTTTACATTGATGTGCACAAGGAGTGCATTGCTGGGTATCACTTTTATACCCACTTAGCTGGCTAACGCACTCTGGAAAGGCTCCAAGCCTGCAGCAGGTTGCTGGCTCCCTCCCACAGTCATGACCATTCATGTTGTTAGGTCCTTTTGCATTCTTTCAGCTCCCAAATTCTCACCAACAGTGAAGAAAATGGTTACTGCTTTAGTGTCTTCGCTTCCAGGTGCCAGCTTTCTAAGCAAAAGAATGAAAGTAGTTCATGTACCAAGTCCTGGGAAACAAACCCCTCCTCTCCTTCTTACCAGACACAGTCTGTTTGGTGGGACAACCTTGGTGACAGCCAGATCTGTCTGCCCCAGCTCTCCACCTGGAAGGGGAGGAGAGACAGGCAAGCAAGTCCTAATGTTTCCTAGAAAATAAAGTCTCATGTTTGGATTTGTGGTGACAGCATTTTGGGACTTCTGTTGCATGTGTTTCTCTGACTGGGAGAGAAGGCTGAGATTTGGCCTAGACTCAGTCACAAACACTTGAATCCCCAGCTAGTCATGAAGGATGGATAAGTGTGTGGGAATGAGAAGGTGGGATGACCCTGTGGGTGTTCACTGACCTTTTGACACAACCTCACGCAGGATGATGTGATCCTGTGAGTTGTTCCACGGCAGCAAAATTATTTCTTCCCTTAAGGCCAGAGGAACCTGCTAAACAGATGGATTGAGGCTACTTTTGTGGTAGGCAACAAGATGTCTGAGACTGAACATTCAAGCAAAAGAGCAAATGCACACTTGTAGAACTGTGAGAATGGAGGACATTTCAGCCATGACGCTGTACAGACACATCATATTCCATGTGGGGAAAATTCTACTAGACAGGAGAAATAACTTGAAAGAAATCCCTTCAAAAAATATGAGTTATTTTTACTGAGTGGAGTGAATTTATACTGGTTCACCCTTGTGAATGTGGCTTTGGTTTTTTTTAACCTTGATAATGCCAAACCCAGATCTCATCACTTCATGAAACTCTGCCCTTAGGTCCATATATATTATATTCTATGTACAATTGCATTCCTCTGTGATGTTTTGGTTTGTCACAATCTCTAAGAACTGGTGCAGCATATCAAAGATTTAGTCTCACTCTTTTGTTTGCTACATATTTGGTGGTAATTAGGTGCTTCATTTGTAGAAGTCCTTATGCAAAGCCTCTCTGCTGGAGCAGGATTATATAAGATTTATATCTGTTCTTGTGCAATGTGCAGAAATCTCCAAGGTCTCCACACTAAATCACAGTCTTAACCTTGGATCTCATCCCACTTTCCAACCCTTTGATATTTTTTCTTGTGATCCAGGACAAATGCTATAGCCATTTCTGAGAAGCAAAAAGGAAGGTCTGACACTCATTTACACTAACCCCAACAGAGGCAGGGGGCTTTGCATGCAAATACGAATCAGACCCAAACAAATCGCTAGTTTGATTATAGTGATACAGTGGAAAGAAAACTTGGGATTTCCTTCCTTTTTTTAACAGATTTTGATTTATACATACAAAAGAAAGATCCTAAAGCCTCAAGGTAGATGAAGACTCATAGAAGGAAAAATACAGTCTGAAAGTCTCTGTATCAGAGGAAGCATTTTAAAAAACAAAACAGATCACTGATACAGTGAGATTTGGTTCTTCTGGAGATGTAAGGAAACTTCCTTTCCAATAGCTGGAAAAGTGACAACAAAGATAGAATGCACAGGGGATTTTACACCTCTGCAAAAAAATCAGCCACAGAAATTGTGCTGTGGGAATATAGCATGGGAGAGAACTGAAGTTTCAGCTTGCAGAGGCCATGTACATGAAGAAAACTTCTAAGAAGCAAAGGCAAAAAAATAAGCAGTTTGAAATCCCATTGCAAGGTGCTTGGCTTCTCTGTAATGCAAATAGTCATATAAAATATGCAGGAATGTGAATTTCTTGGGTTTGAATGGGAAGAGGAAATTGATTTACAGATTCTGAATGGAATAGAAACCTTAGAGTGAGAATAGAGACAAAGCAACTCCCTGCATTATGTGGCATGTAACTGCCTCTTCCTGTGGGAATTGCTTTGACTTCTGTGCTATTACAACATAATCACAAGGTGCTCTCTCATGTAATTGAAAACGAGGGATTTTACTCTTTAGTGATCCTCAGATTAGCATAATCTACTTCTTGGTTGTTCTTGGGAACTGGCGTTTCAGGACTTTCAGTGGTGTGCCTTCAAAGAATCCTTTATATTTGCAGGGGGCGGAAAGCAGCTTTCCACAAGGTGTGCTCTGCTTGGCCTCTGGTAGTCTGGTGGCCTCACACAGATGTTCCCATCAGGCTTTTGAGAAGTTTCAACCTTCAAGATTGCAGGGAGGCCTCTAGGTTGTGGAGGGGCTAGGAAGCAAAGGATTTTCTCTGGAGTGATCTTGGTCCCCAGCTGTATCTGTGGGGCCAAGCAGAGAGAAAATCTTCCACTCACTTATGGAAGAGTGGAGAAAACGTGAGCAAACCAAAATGCACAGAATTCCCAAGGTGCTGTGCAGGAGTGGCTGTGCAGGTCAGAATGAAGCATTCTTATTAGAAAAATAAAGCAGAGGATGCTACACAACAACAATCCATTCATGATACAGAGACCTGAAATATGCCCTGATGGTTCTGGGATAGGCTTTTAACAAAGCTTTGTTCTTTACCTCCAAATGTCTTCTTGCCTATTTGGACAGTTGCCTTTCTGCTTGCTGAGCTTTTCTGTAAGAAGAAATGAGGCACTTTATCCTTTTTAAATTATTCACATAGACGCACTGCTATTTCAGGCACAATCTGTGTAAGTAGTGGGTAATCCACTTCTGTTGTTTTCATGGACTTGTGCTTTTAAAATAATTTAAGAATTAAATATGTTATGGAATAATTCTGAAGGTGACTCTCTATAGGAAAGTTGCATTAGATCACCAAGCCCACTTCCTTGCAGCTCCAAGCTCTGGTTGCCACAGGGAGGACATACAAGATAAACTTATTTTACACTGGATGTTAGTGAAAAGGCCAAGCAATTATTTTTCTCCTGGTTAAACTTACAGAAAGCACATTCATATCAAAGACACTAACATGCAAGCACAGATTTCTGTAATAATGTGAGAAAGTGAAAGGAAAAAAGATGATGATTTTTGGTCTTTGTAGTCAAAAGGAATTGCATTAATTCCTTTTGTATATCCCAGTAGCTACAAACTAAAATGAAAATTATATGCAGCAGTAGGTAATGCCTTCCCTGTCATAGGGAGAGAAGAGTAAGCTACATTTCTGGAGGACTGTTCTCTTTCCTAACTGGAACTGATCTGTTCAGTCCCACCCAGGTAAGGCTTCTGTCTGAGGCAGGCTCCCCAAGGTCCAGCTGATCTCTGTTGCGAAATCCCTGAAGGATTTTGCCAAGAGTGACTGGCCTGGCCTACTCCTTCAGCTCCTGATTTCTGTTCCTGTGGCAGAGGAGGAATATTCAGATTTATGGGGCCCAGTTGAAGGTGGCTCAGCCTCATAGTGTCTCTTGTGGCCATGGCAAAGCTGGGCCTTGTGGTGCAGGAAGAGTCACAAGAGCAAAACAACTGTTTTTTTCTGGAGCTTCCCTAGAAATGTCACCTGGGACTGTGAAGAGACCAAACAAATTATAGACTGGGATTCCATGCAGAAAGGTGTGAAGAAGAGTGTGTAGATGTAAAAACCATGAGGAAGAAGGAAGGTTGGTGGAGGCAGAAGGAATACTCATCTAGCAAGTGAAAGCTGAAATAACCTAGACAATTCCCTGCAACCATTACTGGATTTTTCCTTCAGCTTTTGAAAGATCAATCCAAAGTAAAAGAAGTCCCTAGGCAGGCTTTCCTCTCTAAGATTTTGCCTCAGTAAAGAGCCCTATCTGAGCAGCTGCCATTGTTGACTTTCTTCAGTTTTTAGTATTTTCCTATCATGACCATCAGGCCCGCTGCTGTTGCTACACAAACAGCACAGAAACAGTAAAGGAGAAAAATTCCCAACCAAGTTTTCTGAAACATGCCATATTGTGAAGAGGCATCAAGCACCTCCTTTCTGTGGTAACAAGTTATTGAAAAAAGAAAGCGCTCCAGTGGGAGCAGATATAAATAACACTTTTTAACTCTCCCACTTGTTACCACAGAGATTCCTGCATTTATGGGGTGCATCTGCTGCAAAAAGTTAAAAAAAAATAAATTTACTGTAGGCAAAGAACAGCCCGTGAACAAAATTATGTCTCAAAATCTAAACACAAACTTTATTTAAATTGTCCTTCAGCAGAAAATAACAGGCAGGATTAGCAAAACAAACTATATTCATATTGGAAATAATCAGACCAGAACAAGTCCAACAAGGGAAGAGAGAATGTGGCAATTATAACTCATAGAACAGGTTTAAGCTGCTTGAAGGATAGCAGGGAAGCGATCAGCAAGCTCAGGAGGGTGATTTCCTTTGCAAATTGTTTCTTAGTGAAGATGTGACCAGTGCTTTGTGTTCTGCAGAAGGCAGTAGCCAGCAGCAGCAGAAAAAAAAATATATAAAAAAAATAACAACTAGCCAGAAGCAGCAGAAAAAAACCACCAATGTCAAGCTAATTAGCAGATGCTATCAAGACAGTGCAACAGAGTGATAAGCTGTGATTAAAGACTTCTCTTTAAGCCACTTGTAGGCCTTTCTCTTCTGGAGAAGTAGTTAGGAATGTGTGGGTGGTTTTATTACATCCTCACCATCGGCAGCTGCTCAAAGTCAAAACTGGCTGCAACCCCCCAGCGTTTCCAGAAGACAGCCAAAGAGGATTATCTCTTCCTCTCCCATCCTCACCTCATGTCTGTTGTACTAAGGAATGGAAAGGCGTTATACTGTCAACATGCTAGTACTTTGATTTTGAGAGAAGCTGCTTGATTGGAGGTACTCCACCTTCTGCCTCTTGCAGATGAGGTTCTTTCAGTTTTACTAGTAACTTCTGTTGGCTCACGCTGAGCATTTAATAAAACTCTCAAAGAGTTCTTCTCGCCCCATAGATACCTAGTAGAAGCACAGATGCAAAAACATGAGTATCACGGAGTCATACAGCACACTGAGGGCAAAATTAGAAATAGAGCTGAGATATCCTGACTCCTAATCTTGTGGTCTGCCTGCAGAGGCTTCGGCCACAAAATTACATAGGCGTGTTTTTAATGACAGGCAATGCCCTGCTCTTGGAGATGGACCCAAAAGGCGGCTCAGAAGACACCAAAAGACAGTTTTCCATGCAAGAAGACTAACCTAGAGGGCAATCAGGTCCTGTCAGACCCATGAGGTTGGTTTAATGCATTGTCTTGGTTTAACGCTGGCTGGCAACTAAGCTGCTCGCTCACTCCCCCCATGTTGGGATGAGGGAGAGAATCACAGAAGAGTGAAAGCGATGAAACTCGTGGGTTGAGTTAAAGAGTTTAATAGGTAAAGCAAAAGGCACGCACGCAAGCAAAGTAACACAAGGAATTCATTCACTACCTCGCATCAGCAGGCTGATGTTTAGCCATCTCCAGGAAAGCAGGGCTCCATCATGTGTGATGGTTGCTTGAGAAGACAAATACCATAATGCCGAACATCCCCCCTTTCCTTCTTATTCCCCCAGCTTTATATGCTGAGCATGAGGTCATATGGTCTGGAAGATCCTTGTGGTCAGTTGGGGTCAGCTGTCCCGGCTGCGTTTCCTCCCAGCTTCTTGTGGACCTCCAGCCTGTTCGTTTGGTGGGATGGTGTGAGAAGCAGAAAAGGCCTTGATGCTCTATAAGCATGGCTCAACTGTAACTGAAAGATCCCTGTGTTATCAACACTTTCCTCAGCACAAATCCAGAACACAGCCCCACAGCAGCTACTATGAAGAAAATTAACTCCATCCCAGCCCAAATCAGCAAATGCATTTAAACTAGCTGCCATGACAAAGCCCAAAGCCTTTAGCCTGGCCCACAGTTTACAAGACGATGAACTACTTCTCTGAAAACTAGTAAATACGGCATTTCCCAGTTCTCAAGAATGGACTATTTTATAATGACATAGCCAAAATGTACTGTTTGTTATTCATGTGTCATTATATGTGATCAACCCATATAAACATACCCAAACCCCATCTTTACGATATGCTGGCATTGAGAATGGAAATAAAAATTCTACATGGTCAAACTACCCAAAATGAAAGAGATAGTACTTGCATAGTAAATCATTTTCATGTTAGTCACACATGATTACACAGAATTTTGCTGGTTGGAAGAGGTAGGCAGGTGACTTTCTAGCCATACTGTACACACATATTTGGCTTTTAAAAATAACTGGAATTTAAAATAATTATGTAACAATTGCAACGTGTTTTGTAGCTGCTGAGCTAGCATTGCAGGGAAAGTTTAATTTTCCTGGGTTTACCGGTCTTGTGCAAATTAAATTCTCAGCATTAGCTATATTAGATTAACATTTGTTTGTCTCTTTTATAAGAAAAAAAGAGAGGAAACAGTCCTGGCACAGTGATGGCTATTCTCAAAAGTAAAACACATGCGAAACAAATTAGCCAAGGTAAGGACTGCAGATTAGCAGAGGAAAGTATGCTTCTGGTGATAACCAAGTGTATTTGTTTAATAACAATACTTGTCACTATTACAATAATGACCTGAAGTTTTGAAGTGCTCATTTCCTCCCTGCACTGTTTGCCACTTTAGAAGGTGTGTATATGGTTGAGAACAGAGAAGATAAGAGTGATCACAGAGATTGAAGGAGAGTTTCTGAGGCTGGGACACGGTTGTGGTGAGTGAGACCGGTAGATGGGCATGGCACGATGGGATGATGACTAGCAGCTCTAACAGGACTGTCGTGCTGGGACAGTACGCAGAGGCTCACCAACTCACTCAAAGGACAATTTGCAGACAGTCAGTGTTCAGTTCCTTGCACAGGTGAAGGCAACTGTGATTTTTTTTAGCAATGTACCAAGGTGGTTTGCCACCAGCTTGCTGGGAGACTCAAGAAAGGGTGCTCTAGAGGTTCAACTTTGAGAAGACCGGTTTGGCTTACAATGAAAAGAGACTTGTGGAGCATACCCAGTGAAGCACAACCTTGACACAGCTGTAAAGCCCCAGCCTTTAAAGTCCTGTACAACCAAACACTAGACTGGTCATTAATGCAGATATTAAACAAGAAGTACCTCCCTTCTCTTTCTCCTCAAGCAGTCCTTCCTACCTAAGAGGTCTGAGAAAGGGGAACCTGACACACGGGGAAACTTTGGTGAGAACTGAAGTGCTGGACTTCTTTCATGTGCTGAAGCACTTGCACTCCTTTAAAAAATTGATGTATTTTTTGCCACCACCACCCCCCAACTTTCTCCTGAGGAGGCCAGCAGGCGTCCAGAGGCAGAGAGGATCTGGCACCCCCTCCTCCCCACATACCCTTCAAGGAGCAGGGGCGAACTCCACCAACAGCACGCTGGGTGACGACTCCACGTTTCCCGCCCTTCCCCTCACAGACCCGCTCCTCATGGCGAGAGCCCAGCCCCGCGCCACAGACGGGGGGTGGGGGTGGGGGTGGGGGGCTGCGCTCGCCGCCGCCACGTGACCCCCCCCTCCGCGAGCGCGGGGCTCCGGCTCCCCGCCGTCACGTGGCCGCGGAGTGATGCCACGCCCCCCCCCTCCGCCCTATCCGCGCGGAGCGGCCGAGTGTCCCGGGGCGCGCGGCGGCGCCGCCCCGCCCTCCCTGCAGCAGCGGCGCGGACGGGTGCGCGGCTGCCGGCGGCGGGCACGGTCGTAGCGGGACGCGTTCGCTCCATGAGGTGAGCGCGGCTCGGCACCGGGCGGTGTGTGAGGGGGGGTGGGGGTTGCGTGCAGGCACGCACGGCGGCGGCGGGCGTTGTGAATAAGGGCTTTGTGTGCGGCGCCCACCTGCCCCCGCCTCCGCCACCGGTCGCGGGGGGCTGCTGCCGCCGGGCGCCGCTTCGCCGGCGGAGCCTGAGGAGAGAATCCCGGTGCGGGGCGCAACTGGAGGAAACTTCTCCCTTCTCTCCCTCCGGCGCTGCCGGAGAGCCCCGTTTCGCCGGTGTAGGCGAGTGGAGAGCATCGCGGGGGCGCGCAGCCCGTGAGTCGCTGCCGCTTGGCTGTTTATTTACTTTGTTTATAGTTTTATGGGGTTTTTTCCGCTCTTCCCGGTGCGTGGCGGGGCGTGACAGCTGCCCGCGGGGGCGAGTGGGAGCACCCCGGCACGGTCAGCCCAGTGCCGCTTCGCCTTCCCGCACCCCCGCCCGCCCGCCCGCCGGTGGGTCTCGGCGGGTCCCGCAGCGCCGAGCGGTGCCGCGAGGGCCGTCCCCGTCGCCTCAGGGCGGGGGTCGCCCGCTCGCCGACAGCGCGGGTCGGGTTGAGCCCCGGGGGCAGCAGTGCCGCCGCCGCGCCCCCTCCCCCGGGGGGCCCCGACGGGAGTTAAACCCGCCCGCGGTGGGGGGACCCTCGGATTGCCTCGCTCCGACAGAAATGGTGGCCCCAGGGACGGTGGCCTCTCGGCGGTGGTGCGGGGGGTCGTCCCCAGGGCGCTCTGGGGAGCTCGGGGGCGGGCGGGCCGGCTGCCGGCTCCCCGGCGGGCGGCAGCTGGAGCGGCTCCGCTGCGTCCCCTCCTGCCCCGCCGGCACGGCCGGGGACTGCGCCTGCCCCCGGCCGCGGGGCCTGAAGCATCAGAATTTTCTGTAGCTGATTGAAAAAGTTAAATAGTCTGCTTTATGAATCGCATCGAGTTTAACCAGGAACTTGTGCTCCTGACTTCCAAAAAAGCACGCGAAGGGTTTGGCTTTCTCTTGCACAGCGTTTGGCAGCACAAGCCTTCCGCAGTCTGCTGTTGCCACTTGTGACATTCTTAAGTTTCTCCCTGAGAAGACTAGTTATAAATTCTGCTTTATCAGCATTGCAGAATCTTAACAAATTCTCCCGTTTGTTCCTATAGTGAGTGTGAGCATGCTTATTACAGAACTGATAGAAAACACTTGCAGTCTAGTGCCACTTTAGGAGAAGCTGTAGTGTCTTCTTTCTTCCAGTGGGTTGCAGGTTAGTGTGTGTTATTAAAAAAAAATAAAAATCAAACGCCATAAACTACACATAACGTCATTTTTGAAAGGCCTTCTGATGTCCTTGATTAACTAGAAGTTAATGAATTTGGTAAATATCTATCAGTGACCTGCTTGGCTCTTGTCTTGGGCACTCATGGAAAGCTGTCAATGAGATTTTATTTACTAATAGAAGAATTGCATAACAGCCATATGAACCAGACTGAAAGAGCATTTGAATAGAACGAGGCTTGGTATGAGCTCAGGGTTTCTCTCGAGTTGAAGCCAAGTTCAGTGCCAGTAAGTCACTATGCAGTAGCAGACGTCTGTCATTCCAGTCTCTAAAAACATTGGCCCTGTGCTGTTCCCTCTTCCAAGAGTGCATCTGCTAGCAAAGCAATAAAATGCTACCCCCTCCGTTTTCCTTTCCCGAACCAAGAGAAGGATAACATCAAGCGGAGAAGAAGTTAGGCGGAAGGCTACTCATCTCATGAAGCGATGTAAGCGTTTCACAAGAGGGTTCACTCGCTTGCCTCATGCCTTTCTTTTTTTATATGTTCCTGACGGTGTTACTTTTCTTCTACCCCTCTCTGTTAAGGAGGTTGTGCCTCTTCTGAGAGGGAAGCAGTGCTTGGAAAAACATTAAGAACTTAGCCTTGTGTGAGATGTTGGCAATTTCTAAATTCTACTGCAACAATAACCTAATCACATTCCTTTTAAGAGCTGATTATGGGCTTGTTCTTTTTGCACAGGGATAATGCTGGAAATAACTACGGAGAAAAACCAAGCAAAACTAGAACAAATCAGTTTGAAGCTTTTAGAGCCTTGCTTAGCGACTGAGACAGTGGACTACTGAAAATCCCAAGGTGTGGGCGTAGCAATCCATAACATCTTCTGGGGCTATAGATTCAAGTAACTGGCCCTCCTGCTGTGTGCATGCTTCATGCCTGAGAAGCCTGTTCACTTGCTTGCATTCCTTGGAGTTGCTGTCTAGGTGCCTGTGAATGCACGCAAGCAATAATAGCTCTGCATTTGAGGTGGCTTGGGGCTTGTTTTCAGAGATGTCAGTCCTTGCTGCTTCTTACATCTTGGGGGTCATCTAACAATTTGCTTTTAGGGTACAGAGAAAGTAGTGCAAATAGCTGTAATTCAGGTAATACATTAGAGCAGAGCTTATCAGAGTCAAACGACCAGAGACAAATGCAAGTCTGGTGTAGTGTGGAAACAACTGAAGATGTCCACTGGCACTTAGGACTAGCTAACAGTCTAGGTACTTGCTGAGGGCTGCTGTAGTTAGAGTACATAGCAGTGAAAGAAAGCATCCTTCCCTTGTGTTGAGATCCAGAATGGGATGGCCAGTAATGCTTGGAGGTGATGGTTGTAGTCAATGTGCTGAACTTGAGACCATCTCTGAAGGAGAAAACCTCCAGCGTAATGGATGGTACGTTTGTCTGGGAAGTGTTACATCTTGACTCAAGTCCTTCCTCTGCAGGCTGGTCTTGCATTATTAGATGAATGCTGTAATAACTTACGTATTTTTTCTAAAGCTACCATAGCCTCCTTTTGCATTTGTGCCTGGAAGCCATCAGTGGTATTCAAAATACTGTAAAATAAGATGTGTGGGTTTTTTTCACCTAAATCTATGGCGGGGGGTGGGAGGGCTGGGATGTCTAAAGTGGAGAGCTGAGTTTATTCAGTCATTACGATAGAAAAAGAATTTGTATGTTGGTTAGTCTGTGACTGTATATTCAGTAGCTGAGGATGTTCCACTTCCTTCCTCATAATGGCCAAGAGGCAGGGAGCTGTTGTTGATTATTGCAGATGTCTGGATTCCCAAAGGTACTGGGACACCATGCAATGTCTCTAGGGAGTTTGACAGGCGAGTGCTTTCTGATGGCCTTGTTTACAAGGACTTGCCTGAGACACCAGCATGATAACTCCAAGGGAGATGTGAAGCTTGGTAGGTCTCTGAAGGCTAGGAGAAGTACCATAAACATGTGATGATCTTCTCTAATATTTGTACAGCATCCAGTGCTGCTGCTATTGAATATAAGTTTCAGCAACTTGAATCAAATCAGTTAAAAATCACTTACTTACTGCTAAGATGTGGGTGTTAATCTTGCTGATGTTCCGCTTGTTTATAGCATTGATAGTTTTCCAGGATAGAAAATACCTGAATTCCTAGTACTTCTGTTGTTGTTGTTTCCTTTGTTGTTGTTGAGTGGAAACACACCCAACTCTTTTTCCATTTTTGGGTAATGTTTAGAAAGGTACCAGCTTTCTAATGTTTGCCAGCTAAAATACTTTCCCTACCCAGAAACTTGGAAGCTGAATAGGGGAGCCATGTTATCAGCACAGTCTCTGAAAGTATTTCTAGATTATAGGAGTTTTCAGCAGGATGCCCTTCCAAGACCTTTCAAAAGCGTAAGGGCAGAGTTTATGGGAGTGGGGCTTGGCAGTGTCTTAGAGAAGTTAAATTGATGTTCCTGTCTTCCTAACTCCTGCCTTAACAGATGATTGTTCTGCCTTAGGGCTATTTCAAAATATTAATCCCTAAAGTAATAGATTTAACGTTGCATCTGTATGGATTGTCACGTTTGCCCATTCTGAGGAGCATCTAGTTGAATGGTTGATATAGAATAATTAAGAAGGGAGGAAATATAAGCAAGTATTAGCTGTTGTTATCCATGTGGGCTTCTCATTTAAGAACTGGCATTTTACAAGTGGGAGTCTGCATAATTTTTCTCTATTTCTAGTTGTAACTGGATGCTTCAATTCCAATCTAGCTCTGTTGTACTAAGCACTGAACATGGAAAAGTCTTCAGGACTGCAATGTATCTTATGTATGATCAAACCAGAGAATATGGCCTCAAAACTGAGGGGCACACAAGGGGATTGGGGGTGGGTGGGGTGTGTTTCTGTTTTAGAGATGGGGAAATTGAAAGCAGAGAAGAGTAGTGATATATCCCAGTCCATGCAGCGGGTCTTGTCTCTTTCACTGTGCTTTTCAGTGAGCTGGATGTGTGTTGACAGATACTTTCAGACAAAAGAACTGGAGTAAGACCAGAGTAAAGTTGTGTGTAATGGTTGAATGACAAATTTGCCTGGACTTCACTTGAGCTAGAATTTTGCCTGGAGTGCTGTCTAATATGCCAAGTAAACAAATCAGGGCAATGTCACATTTTGATTTTCTTCTAATCTTCTCCTGTAATTCACTGCGTCTAAGGTCTTGTTGATGCAACATTTCGCCTAACTGTCTAGAACTGTTTCTGAAAATGCTGTAACAAACTGCACATACTGACACTCTTGCCTGAGTTTGTAGTGGCTGTATAACATCCACAGAGGCTGGTACTGCTTCAGCTGAATCCATTAAAAATTGTCTTAACTTGTGCAAATTCTGAATATTGAAAGGAAGTTTGAGTAGAGAGTTGATGCAAAGCATTCTGGAGTGGGGAGCAACAGCTGTAGATTTGTTACTGATGCGTTATCTACAGAGCTGTAACTTTTGGGCTCAAATGCTTAAATTTGTACAGTTCAGCACATCCTTGCCAGTGATTTGTGAACAGATAGAGGGATTGTACTGTTACTCAAGGCCTTTGCTATCTTTGATGTCTTGATTCTGTTTAGAGCGGGATTAACTGTATATATATCACTCCCACTCTTGTGTAGTGCTTGGGCTTCTCAGTGCATTTTTCAGTGTGTTTTCGTTAGTAAGTAATAGCAGATTAACCAACCCAAGGATTATTTGGCTTTATAGGTGACATTAAGTTTAAAAAAATTCTGTTCCATTTGACTTTTCCTATGATAGGAGGATGGGTTACTCAAGATGGAAAAACTGAACTGTGCTGTTACAGAGTGGGGAAATGTTCCAGTTGCTTTTGGTCACTTCATACAGGCTTTTCTGCTTTGGCCTGAGAAATAGAAGAACATGCTCGGCTGGGTGGAAATGAGAAGGTAGTCAGAGATGAAGTGTTTGGTGGAATTTTTTTTAAGACATCATGGGCTTGCTGCGGTTATATGCAAGCAACTAAAGAGGCTGGGCAATGGCTAATGCCTCCAGGTGGTCCTGTGGCTTTGGCAATGCTAAGGAGATGCTCAGGTTTGGGCATGTTCTTGGTATTGGATAGTAGGTCAGGGGAGCTTAGGCACGTGAAGCGTTTGAGAAGTTGGGTACTGAATGTGGGCAGCAGAAGGGATGCTAGTAGTGTGGATGCCTCTGGCTGCTCTGCAGTGCTGGCTGCTGCAGAGGCTCTTGTGATTCAGAAAGTAATTATCCAGAGAATAAATGGTGGTGTGTACTTTGGGAGAAGGTGCTTCTGAAGCCCCTTTATTTTCCCCTGTGGCTGTAGATGTATTCACACAAAGGAGATGTAAGTGTATGGTGGCAATGGTATTCTTGCAGACCTTTGTTTGATTTTTTTTTTTTCTTCTTATGTTGCCAGATCTTGCATGGAGTCTTTAGTTCTTTTCTGTAACCTCACAAGGTTAAAAAACTGCATTAAAGTATTTTTGGGAGGGGAAGGGGAAATTAGTTGATGTCATGAATCATGCTTTGATGCAGAAGAGCACTGTCTGAGATGGAGGCTTCTCAGGGTATTCTGAAAGAGGTGCAAGATTTTTGACACCTAAATTAACTGAATTCTGCACTTACCAATAAAGGGTAACTCATTAGCATGAACAGTGTGCATAGTGTGCAGTTTTACTGTAAACTGGTAGTTTTGCTTAATAAAGCTAAAGCTGTTTTACTGTTGTATCACTGGATCTTCGGCCATTCAAGGAGTTAATTTAACATTGTTTGAAAGGCCTTGCTCTGATTTTAATGCAATTTAATGAAAGGAAACAAATATGGCAGTGTTGTTGTTTACTGTGGTTTGCATGAATCTCACTGTAAATCAATGGGGGATATTACCCTAATCTGTTTTCTATATTTAAACCTAAAGACTGTATTGTGTGTTAAAACACAGTTTCAATGAAATTATTGAGGCCAAAGATTACCACCACTTCAGCGTTGCTTCTTCCTTCTAGGTAGGTTTACCACCAACCTAAGGATGTTTAGTGTGGCTTGTATTCCTGAAAACAATTGTTTAACATTAAGTTGAAGGAAGATGAGGACTAGATACTTAATTTTGGAGCTAATGGTTAAAAGCATGTGACTTGCGTTAGCTTTTGAGAATCCTTGAGGTTAAGCACTTCTCTACAGCTAACTTGCTGCAGCTGCGAAATGGCAGTGCTTAGTATTTATTATCACATTTGTTCTGGAAGTGGAAAAATGCCACTGCTCGTAGAAATTTCTCGTTAATACCTGTGATTCATTGCAGAAATACTTTTTTGAGATGTCTTGATGCTCCCTAGTGAATTTCTAGCAGTGATTTCCTGTTACAAAACAGGATTGTATTAATGGTACTTCCTTTATCCCTACTCTGGCAAATGAACATTTGTCATAAAGCTCTGCTGAATCAGGATACTGACCTTTTTTTTTTTTGCATCAGTTCCAATAATTGCACCCTTTGAGGGGTGACTTCCTCCTTTAAACAGTGCTAGGAAAAGGCAGCCCTCATCACTTCATGGGTTTTTATCTCTACAGCTGAAGGATTATGGGCATTGCAATGCACAAGCTGCAGTCTTAATGTTTGTGTTTAGCTATCTCTTACGGAAAAAATTGAGATGTGACACACACTAAACTTGGTAATGCTGCTTTTGTGTGCTTGTGTGTGCTTTTTTAATTACACTGAGGACTTGAGTTTCACATTCAATGTATAAAATGCACTTACGCAAGAGGTGAAGTATCCTGTGGGAAAAATAAGTTGGCTTCTAACACAAACACAGCTCACCTCCCTTCTTCCTTCCTCAAAAGGGGGAAAAGTAGTGTATTAGGAGTGCTTGCAGAGCTTGTTAATTAGACTCTTGTTAAAGGTTTCTTACAGAAGAGAATCCAGCTTTGCAGCTCTTTTATGCATATACCTACAAGGAGTTGTCATCTCCCCCATAGCCCTGGCGTTCAGTACTTTATCTTCCATGGGAGCTATAACAAATCTTTCATTTATGGGAGCCAAAAATGATGAGGGGGTGGGAAGAGGAAAGACTGCCTATAGTAGACAATTTTTTGGCAATCTGTATTATGAGGAAAGTTTTCTTGTTTTCAATTCCGCATTCTCAGGATTTCTTTGTATTTTATTAACTGGTCTACTTAAATAAACTTTACCTGTTCTTAGTCTTAAAATAAAAAGTTGTGTTAAGTTTTGGATTTTGTGGGATGTATGATGTTTCTCAGCTTTTAAAGTTCCTTTAAAATGTGGTGGTGTTTTGTATTTCCCAGAAGTTTTAAAAACAGTTTGGGGTTTTGCCCTCCATTTTCTTTCTTTCTATATATATATTTTTTTTTTTAACATACCTCTAGCATGGTATGTAAAGAAGGCCAGGTAGGTGTAATGGCATTTGTCTTGTCTATACCCTGGCATTTCTGGTCTTTGCAATGGTCATCATCCTTGGTGTTGCTAGAGAATGATTTAGGAGACTATCAGGCTCTTGTCGAGTCCTTTCCAGTGCATGTTGTGACAGCTGTTGTGCAATTTAAACACTTTCTCCAAAGTTTGAGGAGGTGTAGCGGAAGTGGTATGTTTCTCTCAGGGCAACCTAAAAGAATTCCTTCTTTTTGGTTGTTCAAAACTTGCCTTTTTGTTTGTTTCTGTTTTGGGTTTTTTTTGGGTTACTATTTTACAAACACTCTGTTTAGCCCAGGAAAAAGCTAAGAAATTGTCACTTAAGTCAGGGAGTGAAAAGCCTCGGCAAAATATTTTTTCTTTTCCTTTTGCACACTAAAGAATTAAAATGCCACAAGCCCATTCTCTCTGAGATGAAAAGCAAGAACTATGAAAGAAACCCCTCGTTCATATACATGAAAGCAGTCAGGAATCTGGTATGACTTCAAAATGACTGTTTAATTAGACTTGAGTCATTTAATTAGATTTAATGATATTTTAACAGCCTACAGAATT
Organism: Falco rusticolus; assembly: GCF_015220075.1. Taxonomy (NCBI): domain Eukaryota; kingdom Metazoa; phylum Chordata; class Aves; order Falconiformes; family Falconidae; genus Falco; species Falco rusticolus. The sequence continues at coordinate 71,815,553 of NC_051210.1, read as the reverse complement.
ACCCCATTCAGATTACCTACTGGAGGTGTGTGTTCTGTGGGGAAGGGTATTTATGTATATATAGTGTATGGAGTTTTTTTGGTTGTTTGGGGTTTTTTGAAGAAATATACTTGTGTTTGTCTTAAATGGCTCTCAGATAAATATGGGGTTGAACTAAATGACATATATACTAGCACTAATTGCTATTCCTGAATGGTACTTGGTGTTGTATTTTGTGGAAGCATTCATATATATTCTACCAAGAGTATACTGTGTAGTTGCATTTTAAAACTCTTCATAGAGTGATCATGTAGAACATAGCAACTTGTTTCATAATAATGAGACTTTCTTTTATGAAACAACTGAATTTCACTTTGCTTCTCAAACTAATCTGCTCTTTCTTAAGAGTGATGTGAAACATTAATGACCTTGCATGACCTATTTGAATTCATGCTCCAGCCCTCATTTCAGTTATTTATTTATCTGGCTAGACTTGTAATATTTTTTTCTCCTTTTTCTTTTTTTCTAGGGTGGAAGGAGGAAGTTTATACAGCTGAACATCCTTTACTTTAAACTGTTCCTTCAGAAGGAATTTGTAGAGCAGCTAAAACTTGTAGAAGAGAGTGACTGGCTATTCCAGTAAGCACACTGTAAAACTAGTAATTTGAAACATTTTTGCATAGATGGCTTTGGCCGGTCTAGATGTATGCTGCTCTTTCGTTAAGTTTTTCTGCTGTGCTCTAGGCAAAAGCCCATTGCCATCCTACTTTAATGCTGTTTGCTGATACATTTCCCTTGGATTGGTAGTATGTGGTACACAGAAGCTGTCTGTAGGAAACTGCTCTAGGCTCCCTGTTCCTCTGTGAGAGCTTGCAGCTTGTCTGTAACATTAGTTGTATATGTTTGTGTAACTGCTGCGTTTCTGTGCTTGAAAGGGAGGAAGGGGGAACATGACTGTGATAGTACATTGCCAAATTAAAAGCAGCTATGACTCCAGGAATACACATATAGTTTCTTACCGGGAAGAGTATAAAACAATTCTTCCAGTGACAGCCTTTGTCCTTGCTCAGGTGGTTCTATCTGCTGTGTTGTGTTGAGCTGTCCTGGTATGTCATGTATGGTTTAAGTATAATTTTTAAGTATAATAAGTATAATTTTGAGTTTGGTTAGTGGTTAGACTTGTGCATACAACTTCAGCTACTCAGTGCAGACCCATGGCTGTAGGATAGTGAAGTTTTAATGGATGACTTTGCATACTTATTTCTGCTTTTCCCACTTTATAAATGGCTGCCCTGATGATGATGTTAAAATTAGGCAGTGGGCAGAGAAATTGCTACATGTATGAACGTGTTGGTGATCTAATTATGCTAAGAGGTAGCTAGTGTAACATGATACACACTTGAATTTTTGGTAAAGATTTTCTCTATTTTTCTGTGGTCAGACTTAGGCTTGTTTTTAAGTTTGGAGAAACAAACTTTCCCTTAGCTGGCTGTTAATCTTTCTTAGAGCTTGAGGGCTAAATCCTCAAAGGGTGTTACAGGTATGCAAATTCAATTCAGACTTGGCTGCCAGTGAACAGAATGGTATCAAGTTGGAATCTTATTTTTCTTTCTTTTTTTGTTTAGATATTGAAGAAGGATAAAAAGCTCCTCAAAGGTTTGGAAGGTTGAATGTGATCAGCATGAAGAGCTTAAAAGCAAAGTTCAGGAAGAGTGACGTAAGTATTTTTGCAGTTTGACTGCTGGTTCCCATTCTGGAAACAAGTTCTTCACTCCCACCTTGATAAGGTTGTAGGTTAATGAATTACAGAGAAGAAAACCTTTCTACAAACACAAAGGCAACAGCTGACTATGGTATGGAGTAGGCTGTTTCTGTTTGGAGTGCAAATTTCTGTTATGCAAACTAGTAGTATTTCACCGCCTTGCTCCCCCTGAGTCCTGTACATGTGTGGGGTCTGCAGAACTTCTGTTAGGTTGTGCTGGTGCCCAGGTTGAGACTTTGTTCCAGGTATAGGGTTAAGCCTAGTACCCAATCACATTTCTGTCTAAGCATAACACCATTCTTATCAGTGTGGTGTTTGAGCACTTAACAAAATGTCGCTGCAGTCTGTGGCAAGGTTTCTTTGTCAGCAAGAATACAGGAACCAGCTGTGTAGTTAGGGCAGCTGTGGCTTATCAGTTCTAGTATAACAGCAGAGTTGGATATGAGGCTTGAGCAGTGAGGGTGACAGACATACATATAGAGGTCCTACAGGAGACTCTTCAGAACTGCATTTAGAAAAACGTTAGGCTGCACATCATATATTGCCTCTTGCTACTAGTAGTAGTAGTAGTACTGTTGGTAGAGACCCAAGCTTCAGCTTGTTTAGTAAGCATACTTTCACTGGAGCAGAACTGCTGTAGTCCAGTCCTGTTCTCGTCTTTTTACTGCTACTCACTCCAACATTTTGTCACACACTAATGTTAAATTCTTATTTGATAGTGCGGTGACCAGGTGTGAAATAGGTGACTTTGTGTTTAATTGTCTTTCCAGATTTTGTGTGGAATTTGTAACAAATCTTCATGATCTGTGAAGAGTTACATAATCTTCCATCCTTCATCTTAAATTTGTGTGCTGCTTTGAAAGAAGTGGCGTATTGTTGTTTGTCATGGCCAGATTCACACAGCGTCCTAGAGCAGCCATATTTGGTGAAGACGCTTTAAGTTTGAAAATGGACCTTCTTCAGAAGTTTTGATGTTCAGGAATAAAATTACACACTGCCCTCAGGCTGTGCTTTTACGTAGAGATGGTCTTACAGCACACCATTGGAGTGGTTTCTTTAGCCAAGTTGTAATGCACTTCAGCAGCTGTGAAGAAGATAGAGAAGGTCTGGTGGTGTAATCTACAGATGTGCTTGTTACTGGTTAGAGAGTCTTTTGAGCTATGTGTTAGCACTTAGTGCAGCTGCTGTATTGGCTTCCTAGCAGCACTCTACTCCTTCAATTTAGCAAGACCTTTTTCTAAAAAGGCTACCTCTATAAGCAAGATAAATATGTCAACCAACCTTTGGGAGGAGAGGGAAACACTTCTAACTGCTTAAGCCGTGTTAGGCTTTTGTTAGCCACTGGACTGAATCAACCAGTGGCAAGTGTCTTGTGCCACTTCACAACAAATAAAAATAACGTCTGGTGTCTCATCTAACTGAATATGCCATTCAGTTTTGAACTGCTAGAATTTTGTGGTCAGACATTGTTGCTTCTCTTGCAATGAGTAGCAGCAGTTGCTATTTTGAGTTCACCTACACCAGTAAAATTTTTTATAGGCATCTGCTTGAGTAATGAGAACAGTCCCTTGGCTAATATATGAACATACTTGGTATTATGGAATTGAGGTGTGCCTGTGTGTTAGGATGACTTCATTCACACTTTTATACTAGTTGGCTGAGCTGCTGCTGTAGAGCAAAGGCTATGACATGCGTGATGCAACTAGATCTTGCTGTAGCAAGTCCACCCACTGTTATAAATTGCACTGGTTCATTTATTCCTTCATATCTATCCTTGATAACTCACTTATGCCTTTCCCCAAAACCAAGTGGAGTCTGAAAGTAATTGCTGTTTTGATACTGGTGCTGTCTACTGGCCTGAGACAAACTTGACCAGAAAGGATTTTTCAGATAACCTAAAATTTAGATATGCAACTCTTAAGAGCACAGTAGTCTAAATCTGTGACAGTCTGGTTTGCTCTGTTTTGAAGCCAAACTTGAAGGGCATAATTCAAAACAGTCAACAGGAGCTGTTCTATATTTTGTGCAAGATACAAGGAAATTTTACTTCTTTTTAGTTTCCAGAAGCTGCTCTCAGCTATAATTTGTGAGGAGGAGGAAGAGGAGGTGGTTTTAATTGGAATTAGTCTTATTTGTATCTCAATTTATAAGATACAGTAACTGCTTTTGGATTGAAGATAAGGGTAAAGTCAGCAGGGGTGGAGGGATTCTTTTTTCTCATCCCACTTCCTTTGTGTTTCTTTCTGGATTAAATCTTTAATTTGTTGTTTTTTAGACCTGAAGGTATCTTGGGGTAAGGAACAGTACTGTTCTCTGTAGTCTCACTGTTAGCATAAAAAAATAGGAAGAGAGGGAGGAGTAGGAATAAGTCTTCAAGGTGTGCCTGAGAAACAGGAGTTCCACAGACACTTCTTCTGCAGTAAGGCTGATAACAAAAAACTCTATGCTAGAATAGAGACCACGCAGGAAACTTCACTGATGTATCGAAGCTCTCTAGGCTGTTCTGAAGTAGCTGAATTGAAAGTGGGCACAATGGCTGATATTCATAAATATGTTTCTGTATCCCTGCTGTGGAGTTTTGCTTCAGTGCAATAACTATACCAATCTAGCACCCTCCTCCCACTTCTTTCATCTCTGCTCTTCTAGTCTTGAGGGTATCTGACCCTGTGGTGAGCCAGTTCAGGGACATAAAGTGATGGAAAATTACTTTTGTGGGGTGAGTTTTAGCTGGTTAACTCCCTGCTCTGTCTCACTGTAGGGTCGGCCCTGAGAGGAATGGTGAAAGTAGGAGGAGCAGCAGGACATCCCTTTCTGCAGTTGTTGCAAGGCTTTGCATTGTCAAATCACACCTTGAGATTATTGGCCTAAAAGCACAGGGGTGGGCGTGCCAGCACAGGAGTTGCAAGAACACAAGTAAATAAGCCTACTAATTCTGATATATAACAAAATCAATATAGTTCACAGCTGAGAGATGGGAGCATGACTCTTAGGTGGGAGAGTGCCTCCTCACTTCATGCTTTTGCTGCTCAGTTCCCTTGCACCTCACCTGATTCACTCTGTACGTGCAGGCAACTCCATTAACTGGAGGATTTTTTTTTCCTTGACACACTTAACAGCTGTGAAGTCTTTTCTTGCGGTGAATGTTGCCTGTGAACATGCGTATTTGGAGTGAATGAGATTTATCATTGTCACAAATGTGTATTGTTAAATTGTCATATATAGTTACAGGAGGAGGCTTGTAGACTAGAAATCTGTGAACAGTATGCCTAGGCGGGAGCAAATGCAGGGACTGGAAGCTAAGTAGTGGTTGTGCACACTTCAAGAGTCTGTAGGCAAAACAGAAATTGCACTTAAGTCTTGCCAAAGTGACTAGCCTCTTATGTCTGAGAAGCTGTATTTTCTCCACTTTTTCCTCAGGTCCCTATTATCAAACTCAAAACCTACTATTAGTAACATCTAAAAGCTGACAACCTAAGAGGATGAGTTGAATTGTTGCAAGAGACTATTACATGTAACACTTGAAAAAGTTGGTTTGGTAATTTTGGGAGCTACCACTTCAGAGCTTGAATTTGTTTATAAACTATCTGTTGTTTATTCATATGGTGGAGAGCGAGCATCTCTACCTAGTAAGACAGAAGACTTTCACTGGTTTTGCTTGGAAAAGCAGAGTTTGAAATAAACCTGTTAAAACAAAAACAATGCTACTAATATCTTACTAGACTTCTTACTAATACTTGAGATTGGAGTGTTTTCCGTAGTATCCAGTTATTGTGGCCTGACTTCAAAAGCGTCTTGAATCTTAACCGGGTGCATTAGGGGTGAGTGGATTTTCAAACAGGCAAAGATACTAAGCCTGTCTAAACATGTTTTGTCTGCTATGACAAGATGCTGATCAACTTTTTTAGGCACCTACACACATTTAAATCCCTAGATCCCTAGCTCTTTGATACTACGATGTTATAGGAACCTAGGTGATCTATTTAGGTAGATTTGTTTTTGTGTTCTTGTTACTCTAGAAAAGGCATATTGTGTGAAGGCTGTGATGGTGCTGGATTTTCATTCTCTGATTTTTATCTCTGGGCAAAACCTGAAAACTTTTAGGACCGTTTGAGTATTGAAGATCAGTTGAAAAACCTATCTTGCAATTTGGCAACAGACCAATTTTCTTCTAATTGCTAGCTTGTTGATTGGATAAGACAAAGATTAGAATTTACATTTTTTTCCAAATATATTCAATACTGAATGATTAAAATAGTAAAATAACTTTTAAAATTTAAAATTGGCTGTGCAGTTCAGCAGAAAAAGTAGCTATTGTCAAAAGCAGAGCCAAGACAGCCTGGGATTTCCCAATGCTAATTGCCAGCTCTAACTTCTGGTATTTCTCTAGTATTTCTGGAAATGCCTATTTGTTGTACTGTCATGCAGGGGTTGAAAAGTTTGCAGTTCTTATGTAAATTTCTGCTTTTTGGCCTGTGGTGTAGTCGTTGTTCCATAAATCTCAAAATGATGAGGCAGTTAGGTATGTTGTACTATAAAATCTCAAGTCTTAATCTAGCCACTATGCTAATTAAGGCTTGGCACTTCTTTTTAATGCCCAATGTTCTAAGTAGTAGGCTCCCGTTCAACAGTTTTTAAAGTATAAAAAGCTATGTGGAGGTCTGGAATGGAAAGATTGCTGGGATACATTCCACTGAAATCACTGTGCTCCCATGTGCTCTGGACTGCATGTGTGCAAGAACAAAATTTGGGTGGGACAACTTTAAAAGTTATAAAGCAGGATCTGCTTTAAACAGCTGTAAAATTACTGTATTCGCTGAATGCTACAATTAACCTAAAAAAGCAGCATGGGATTGTTGAAAATTGTACTACCCACTCTGTGTACATGTGCTGCTTTCTTTTAGAGTTCACTTTGGCTAAAAATAAATAGCAATGCTGTCTGACCACTTTACCCAATTATTGAGAAAATGAACTACTGAAACTTGCTTTTATTTAGTGTCCTTCTTTTATTGGGTGTTGAATTAAGTCAGCCTCAAACAAATTATCATGATTGTAGCTTTGCCTTGGTTTACTGTGTTCTTCAGTAATAATTTTTGATTCTACTATTTGGTGTGCAGGGAAAGACTTGATCTCTGGAATGTATGGATTGTCCTTAACCACCTCATCTTGGGAAAGGACTATTTAGCTTCCTCTTGTTCTTGAAAAGGTTCTCTGGCTTCTGCTTCTGCCTCCCTCTGTCACAGGAGTCAAGGGCTTCTACCCCATTGTCTGCTCCAGAGCTGCTTGGGTTCGTGCCTCCAGTTCTGGACAGCATAAGGCTGTGCTCTAGTGAGCTTGCTGTCCCAGCCAAGGCTCAAATGCTTTATGCAGGGAAGAAGTTAAACATGTTCCAAGTGCTATGGTATGTAGAGCAGGACCTGCTGTGTTTGCAGTCAGTTCAACATGAACCTCTTGCCATCAATTGGTGTCTTTTCTTCATTATTGACAATAGGAATGTGCTCAGAGTACTTCTAAGATTACCTTATTCAGATGAAGTGTAATTCTGCTGCACTTGAGCCATCTGTGAGCCATCTGTGAGGGGGGCAATATCAGCCCATAAGTTATGTAGCATCTCTTTTAATGGTGGAAGGAAAATATAATGGAGAAAGCAAGCAGAGACAGATAAGGGTAGGTGGAAAACAGAAGGGAAAAATAAAAGGTGTGAAGGCAAGGGGAGAGGGGGACAGTTGAAGCTGTAGGGTCAGAGTTACTATTTTGGTAAGTGCTCTGTGAGAATGAATAACTGGGCTCTTGGGGGATGGCTGCTGATCAGCTGTCTCTGGGTGGGAAGGTACATAGCTTTGGCAGGGTGTTTGAGGCTAGGTAACTTGCAGATATTCTAGAAACAACCTGAAGCATCTCCAGATAGTTGGGACAGAAAGGAGAGGGAGTAGGTTAAATGAGAACTGTGCTGTGGTGTTTGGAATTATGGTAGAGGAATCTGGGTTGGAGTTGGCTTGCTTTGAGTTATTTCCTAAAACAGGATTATAGTTGGAGTATAGCAGAGAATGTCATGGTTGGGTTCCCAGACAGTCTTTGTCAGTCTGTAGTAAAATGTTATTGTCAGTTGTAAATTCACGATTCCTTCCTCTGGTGCTAGTCCCATGTCTGTTAAGCGTGCAGTGTTCATCCACAAATTGAGTGGGTCACAGACAGTTGCAGTAGCGGTCCTAATCAGCCAGCCTTACAGTGTAGTTGCATGGCAAGTGCAATGCTATTAAATACTGTGTTTGAAGTCAGAAGCAGCTTTGGGGATGAATGAGTGTGAGGTCAGACCTGCAGGGCTGACCTTGCTCACTCATTTGTAGTTTCTCTGTCCTGTTGGTAGTACATTGCACTCATCTGGGCTCTGCTTTCCACACCCGTGTGTGTTGCAGAACCACTGCCATAAGGCAGTGACACAGCTCCTGCACTGCTTTCCTTTTGGCTTCTACCTCCACTCATGCTTGTGCTCCAAATTAGGTGAGGAATAATATCTCCCATTATTACTGGCCCTAGAGTCACATTCTTACCCACACAGAATGACATGGGTTTAATGATTCTTCTGTAAATATAGGTTGGGGAAAAGGAAAGGTGTCTCTTGTTCCCAGGTGCTGCGTGCCCAGGCCTGTCGACTGTGTTATCTTGGACTTCTTGCTTGCTCACCCATCTAAAGCTGGAGGAAGGATTGGAGGCTGCGTGAAAGGAAACATTGATTAGTCAGTGGTTGGCTACAAACACTGATCTGCCCTGCCAGCCTAAACAGTGCCTGGCAAACTGAATGCTTTGCATCTGTGTTTTGATCATGCCAAGAGGGCTGGTTTGGCCGTTCTCATGTGATCCCTCATTAAAAGGAATATATGTAAAGCATTTGCAAAGATGAAGAGGAACCCTCCCTTACAAAATTGTTTTAAATGGAGTTAAACCCTGTAGTATTATGGACAGCAATATACAAAATTGTAGTGGAGATGTGCAGAAGAACCCCAACTAGCCAGTTTGTTGACAGTTCATTACTAAATGAAATACCAGAATTAAGCAGCATGAAGTGGGGTGGGTAGGAAGAAGAAAGGCGAACTGGCATATACAAGCTGGAAAAAGTTAGCATTTTGAAATATATTTGTAACCAGAAAGGAATCTTTGTTGTGTAGAAACATTTCTTTTGTGTCCCTTTAAACAGAGCACAAAAGTTCAAAGGCCTGAGTTTGGCATAGTAGGGGAAAAGGCAATTGTGATTTTTTCATGTATTTGTTTATCTTCACTAAGATTTAAATGTAAAGTAAAATAAATTAAAAATACAATAAATGAGCAGTCTGTGTGTTCTTACTGTGGTACACGATACCCTCTCTTCCTTTTTGGCATTACTTGTGTCTAATCTGATTAAAAAAAAATATCTTTCCAGCTGTCACAGTTGTCAGTTAAAACTCATGTAAAGGAGAGGATTTAATGAATGGTCCAGTGTTTGAAGACTCTTGTCTTTACTAAGACCTAAAACCAATTTGCTGTAAATAGGTGCTGTAGCATTATCTAAAGACTGTAACATTCATATATTTTATTTTATTGAAGATTTGAGCCTTTTTCATCCTATTCTTGTATTTTGGGAGCCCATGAATGTTACAAGGAGGCAGCAAACTCCAAGGAGTTAAGCTGAAATAGATGTATTATTAGCCTTATTCCAGCAATATTTTCTAGCCCTATTCTGCAAGAAGCTGTTCTGATTAAGTCCAAGCAAATGCCCAGCATTAGGGACATGTCAAGCCCTTTGCTGCTCCTTTGCTTGTCACACTTGCATTTCCTTGAGGTTCATGCCATGCATGTTCTGAAAATCTGTGAAAGTCAAGTACAGAGGAGAATGAAGGTGTCAGTGGCTGTTCTTTTCAGGAAAGGGAGAGTCGTGGCAGTTAAACTGCCAGCACCTCATTGAAGGTACCTGTTGTTCAAAGGTCAAGTTACTGAAGCACTGCATGAGGCAGGCAGGTCAAAGGAATGAGAATGAAAAGGCCTTCCTCTACTGTAGTTGTATAAGAGTTGCTCTATTCTTTTCAACACAGCTGTAAGGAGGTTCTCTCTGTTGGCTGAAGGCAGATTTAGTGGACAAAGGGATGACTATGGGTGATGTTTGGGCTTGACCACTTTGTGTTGGCTACAGTGACTAAGGGAGTGTTTAAAAACTGCAGATCTATGTAGAAAAAAAACACAAATAGAAGGCTGAAAGCTAACAAAGTTTTTTGCTAGTGAGAAAAGCTATAATGCCACAGTGTCTGTCTTACTGTTAGGACAATTTATATGTATGCTGTAGCTCAGTGGTACAAGTGTTTTATGAACAACTGCTCAAGTTTTATTAACAGATGGTCATACTCTAATAAACTTCTGGAATATTACTGTTCAATGTATTGCTTTGTTGGGAATCGATGCAAGGCTAATAATTTGATCATTCATACGTGGCTGTACTTTGGTTGTGTAAATAGTCAAAACCTGACTGGCAAGGCTCTGAGCGACATGGTATAGTTGACTCTCCTTTGAGCAGACTAGACTCATCCAAACAGACCATTCTGTGATTCTGTATAAAGATTAATATCTTGAAAGACATCATGTAGGAAGATTGCAGTCATGCTGAAATATACAAAGAGCTTTTAAAAAATTATGGATATTTTATTCTAGGCTCTCAGCTGCCTGAAAAACCTTGAGGCTTATCCCCAGGAAAAGCTATGATGTTCTTGCCCATACAGTAGTATAGCTGCCTGGACTTCTGTAGTTGTTCTGACATGTGAAAAGCTATTTAATGAGCTCGTTTTCCTACCTATAGACCTGAACTATCTAGAAGTAGCTGCAGCCTTAAGCTTTTAAAAGTAGTTAACTTTGTGCCTAGGAAAGCCGTCATGGTTGAATGTCTTGTAACTACAGCTGCAGGGTGGCTTCATCTCTTAGACGTGCAGCTTGTATTAACATGTGTGTTGCCAAAGGTACTCCTTCTTTTCCTGTATTTTGCTTATTATATGAACTTCCTGTAAGTAAAGCTTTGTGTTGGACTTCATGTTAGTAAAGCCTTTGACAGTCTCCCACAGCATTCTCCTGGAGACAGTGGCTGCTCATGGCTTGTGTGGGTGTGCTCTGTGCTGGGTTAAAAGCTGGCTGGGTGGCCAGGCCTGAAGAGTGGTGGGGAATGGAGTTAACATCTGGCTGGCGGGTCCCCAGGGCCTCAGTACTGGAGCCAGTTCTGTTTCATATCTTAATCGACGATCTGGATGAGGGGACCGAGTGCCCCCTCACCAAGTTCACAGGTGACCCCCAGCTGGGGGGAGCGTTGATCTGCGGGAGGGCAGGAGGCTCTGCAGGGGGGTCTGGGCAGGCTGGAGCGATGGGCCCAGGCCAGTTGTGTGAGGGTCAACCAGGCTCAGTGCCGGGTCCTGCCCGTGGGTCACACCAGCCCCCGCAGCGCTGCGGGCTGGGGGCAGGGGGCTGGGAACTGCCTGGGGGGAAAGGGCCTGGGGGGGCTGGTCGGCAGCCGGCTGGGCATGAGCCCCCCGTGTGCCCAGGTGGCCAAGGAGGCCAGCAGCATCCTGGCTGGTGCCGGGAACAGCGTGGCCAGCAGGGCCAGGGCAGTGCTGTCCCCCTGCACTGGGCACTGGCGAGGCCGCCCCTCGACTCCTGTGTTCAGGTTGGGCCCCTCACTGCCAGGGGGACGCAGAGGGGCTGCAGCGTGTCCAGAGACGGGCAGGGGGCTGGTGCCGGGGCTGGGGCACAAGGCTGGTGGGGAGCGGCTGGGGGAACTGGGGGGGGTCAGCCTGGAGAGGAGGAGGCTCGGGGGCACCTTGTGGCTCCCTGCAGCTGCCTGACAGGAGGGTGTGGGCAGGGGGGTCGGTCTCTTCTCCCAGGTGACAAGTGACAGGGCAAGAGGAGACGGCCTCAGTCTGTGCCGGGGAGGTTTAGGTTGGGTGTTGGGAAAAACTTCTCCACCCAATGGCTGCCCAGGGAGGTGGTGGAATTGCCATCTTTGGAGGTGTTTAAAAAACACATAGGTGGGGAGCTTAGTGACATGGTTTATTGGTGGACTTGGCAGTCCTGGGTTAATGGTGGGACTTGATGATCTTGAAGGTCTTTTCCAACCTAAATGTTCTGATCCATACTTTACTTTGAAGTATCTTGAGGTGAGAACCTCTTTCAGTGCTGTTCTGGTGCAACACCTAACAGTAGTGCTACTTTATACTATTTGGGTTTTTGGGAGGTGACATAATAAGACTAGCAAAACATAACCTGAAACTTAAGCTAAATTTATTGCTCTACAGCTGTCTGAGGAGTCTCACTTCCCAAATATGCTGCATGTGCATGTCTCAGATGAGATACAGTTAACTGACCAGAACACTTGTATTGACTTGATGATGATGATAGAAGCAAAGGTGTTTTAATAACTTTGCAAACAATGTGGTTACCAATGCATATGTATGTCTGACATGCCTATTTTGCTCTGTTCGTGGGTGCGTACCTCTTCTCTTTCATCTTTGCTTCTTTGCTGTGTGTGGTGGAAATCTCTTAGAAATCTTGTAAACTTGGGTAATCTGTCTGCTCATCCAGAGACAGAAACAGTGCCCTTTGAAGTCAGAAGAAAGATTTCAGTCTGCTTGACTGAGCTTTGAATCAAGAACCAAAACCCAAATGCTGGCTCCGGGGAAACATGTGAGCTCCAGTGAGGCATGGATTTCCCATGAATCTGTCACAGAAATACACGTGGCTGTTGAGAATGCTCAGATTGGTAGATCATCTAACAGTGGCTCCTTTTTAGGATCTAGAGTGTATTGGGTGTTTCGTCGTGTTTTTTTTCCTTTTTTTTTTTTTCCTTTGGAGTACATGATTGCTTATGATACAATGTGATTCTGTTCAACAGGAACAATGGCAACCCTTCAGTGATCTTGTCCTTTTTGATATGTATTTCAGATATAATTATATATAATATATACAATCTATAATTTGTAGATGTACAAGAATTCAAAGTGAAACGCGCTGCTTGCGATGTACGTGAACTCAGGGATCTTCCAGGAAGTAAGCAATAGTCTGAGCTTATGGAGACTTAGTCAGTTTGCTGTTTGTGAGCAATTTTATTGCACACCTTGCAAACAGATTGCTGCATTTCAATATTAGAGGAAACTGCGTCATGCACAAGCACTTTATTAATCATTAATAAAAGCTATGTGGTAGGTCAGTGATGAGAAGAGGGTACACTGTCAGGTTCATGTCTTCAGTTGTTTTGCCGTTGTTGCTTCTTGTCAACATGTGCAAAATGGGGAAAGACATTGTGTAGTAATGCAATCAGGTTTGAAATTATAAATCTGGATATAGCCCTTTCAAGGGAAGTGAGGGGACTTGTTTGAAGACAGTGATTTGTGAATACATTTGTGAAGATGTAGAAGCTGTTTAATCTGTAAATGTTTACTTGATTTGGAGGTTGATTCTTAAAGAGGTCTTTGTAATGTCACAGAATCATGGAATATTTGGAGTTGGAAGGGACATTTAAAGATTATTTAGACCAACCCTCCTGCAATCAGCAGGGACATCTTCAACTAGATCAGGTTGCTCCAAGCCCTGTTCAACCTCACCTTGAATGTTTGCATGGATGGGGCACCTACCACCTCTCTCTGGGCAACCTGTTCCAGTTCTCCACCACCCTCACTGTAAAAAATGTCTTCCTTCTGTCTAGTTTAAATCTACCCTCTTATAGTTTAAAACCATTACCCTTTGTCCTATTGCAAGAGACCCTACTAAAAAGTCTGTCAGTCTGTCCCCATATTTCTTACAAGCCCCCTTTATGTACTGAAAGGCTGCAACAGGGTCTCCCTGGAGCTGCCTCTTCAGGAGAAACAACCTCAACTCTCTCCACCTGTCCTTATAGAAGAGGTGTTCCACCCCTTTGATCATTTTTGTGGCCTTCCTCTGGACCCACTCCAACAGGTCCATGTCTTTCCTGTGCTTAGGACTCCAGGGCTGGATACAGTACCCCAGGCAGGGTTTCATGAGAGCAAGAGTAGAGGGGAGAGTCACGTCCCTTGAGGTGCTTCTTTTGATGCATCCCAGGATATAGTTAGCTTTCTGGGTTGTGAGTGCACATTGCTGGCTCATGTCCAGCTTTTCATCCACCAGCACCCCCAAGTCCTCTTCTGCAGAGCTGCTCTCAATCCCTTCATCCCCTAGCCTGTATTGATACTGGGGGTTGCCCCGACCCAGGTACAGGACCTTGCACTTGGCCTTGTTGAACCTCATGAGATGCACGTGGGCCCACTTCTTGAGTGTGTCCAGGTCCCTCTGGATGGCATCCTGTCCCTTAGATGTGTCAACGGCACCATTTGGCTTGGTGTCATCTGCAAAACTGCTGAGGCTGCACTTGTTCCCACTGTCTATGTCATTGATAAAAATATTAAACGGGACTGGTCCCAGTATGGACCGCTGGGGGACACTACTCATCACTGATCTCCATCTGGACATAGAACCGTTGACCACTACTCTCTGGGTGCAACCATCCAGCCATATCTCTCCAATTTAGAGAGAAGGATGTTGTACAGGGCTGTGTGTTGACCACTTTATTTCTGTATGTTTATAGGGGAGGAAGCTGGATGCTTTTCTTTAATTCTTCTAGCTGTTGCTAAGGGAACGTGAACAGGATGTCATAGGCTTATGTGTCATGTAGTTGTTCCAGAAGGACTGCAACTTCCAGCTGTTTTGGAGAGTGTTAACTGCATTTACAGGCACAGTGATAGGATACTTAAGGGTGGGAATTTTGTGGATTTCTTTTTGCCCGCCTAGTTATGTTCCTGTCCCACTTCTCTTGGTACAAGCAGCCTGTTGCTCTCTGCTTTTGCTGGATTTGTCTCACAGCTGTCTCCCATGATGTGTCAAAAGTGTGGCAAGTACAACAAGCAGTGGGTGTGCATCCTTGCAGTTATGTTGGAATTGGTGTTGCAAACAGGACTATGCGTGTGTGAAGTGCTGTATGGCAAGAAGCTGCCCTAGGCTTTGTGTTGAGCAGCAACTTTTTCCAGTACTGAATACCACTTCTTAATGCATATGTTGTTTGCTTGTAAACTTGGAAGTTGCTGAGGGTGTTTTGATTTTGTTATTCGTAGTGTGGGTTCCTTGTTTGCAAGCCAGGTCTCGCTTCAGCTGGATTGCTGTGCTGGTTATTTAGCATGTTGTGCTCTCAGGAAGAAGGTTATGTTATCCATGTGTTTGTGAGGACCATCAGCTCAGATTAATGTCACAGCAAAAAGTTCTTGAAAAATTCCTGTTGTGTGCTTCAGCTATTTGCTTTTACTTGGATGATGGTAAGATGCATGAGGTCACATGAAGGCTGGATTTTTTAATGTTTGTGAGTAGTGTTGCTTTGCTTAAAGGATCATTTGAGGGAGAAAGCCCTTTATATTATATTTATATTACTTGCTTAATTGTAATATAGCAAAGGGATGTGGCAAACATGAGCAGTGTGTGTGGGCTACTGGGAAGTTTCTTCAGAGCTGTTGAAGGATGACCATCAGTTTCTGTTACATTGACTAGGACTTTGGGATAACGTATGGTATGATTTTTCTCATTTTTAAATGTGGATGCTTTCTCAGTCATTATGCATTAGGTGGAAAACATGAAACTTGCTTTATTTTTTTTTCTTTTAATTCAAGCTAGCTGGGGGAATTTGGGACTATCCTGTGGCCATAGAAGTTTTTTTCCGTGCTCTTCTCATTCACTAACTCTTTGCACAGTTTTGGGAAGATAAGCAGCTATGGTCTCTGTTTCAGCCTGTGAAAAACTTAGTATCTTAGTACTTTGTGTAGCTGTGCGGTGTTGTGGAAGGGAGAGCACCAAGTCAAATCTGAGATTTTCTGATACGAAATGGAAGAACATTAAGTGTTCTTCAGGGACCAGGAAGGTGAATGTAGTAAGTTAACATGTAGCTGAAATGTACTTGGCATTTTTTAGTGTTTTTCTTCTGGTAGCATAAGAATGTAAATGTTCTGCCATGGTGTATTTTTCCCAATCCCTACAAGGGAGTTTCCATGCCTGGAATTCAGATTTATAATCTTACCTTCCCACCCCCAGAAATGTATCCTGATACTTCAAGATTAAGGTTGAGTCACCTTGTAATTTATTCTTGAAATGCTAAGTTGCCTGTTTCCTGCAATGGTGATTTGGTTGTGTCTGTCTATAAACTAACAGAAAAAAGTCTGCTCTTTAGAAATTATACATAAATGTTACTTAATGACAGATTTCTTCCCGCTCTTCTGCAATAGCAAATCTTGCAGTCACTCCCCTCTGCCAGCTCCTGGGATAGCGCTCGGTTTAATAACTGCATTCAAAGCAACATTTCAATTTTCTTAGATTTATGTTTCTAACACTAACAGTTCTGTTTTTTCACTGGTCTGTAAATTACTTATATTGTGCTTAGTAGCTTCAGAATGTAGGATTGTTTCGGCGCTCTGTACATACAGCAAAGCCAATTATGAAATGATGTTCTTTGACATAAGAAAACAAATGAACCATTTTAAAGTAGCTTGTACATGCACTGAAGTGGCTGCAAACAAACTTAATGCAGTCTTATTTAGAGGGAGGGGAATGAATACTGTAAATATTACCACTGAAATTGATTTAAGCTTCTAGTAACTGCTCAACTGGTGCAGTAAAGGAAAGGTTAGAAGATTGGAAGAAGGACTCAGTCCCTCATCTTTCAATGCAAATTTCTGTGATCTTGTGCAGGAGCTTGTTATCCCACTTTCACATCTTTAAAATAAGGGAGAGGTGTGTAAGAATCTTTATATGGGGTAATTGTAGTGGATAGAAAAGTAATTCTGCAGTGTTTAAATATTGTGGAAACATGGAGGCTGCATAAATCCTCTTTAAGGAGAGACAATCAGTTTCTACCATGCCCAGTTTAACTTCTTTCTCAGCTTTATGTAGCTTGAGACCCCTCAGACTGTTTTGACTTTGGTATGTCTGCTGGTTGCTGTAAACTTCTGTCTCAGGAGTTTCCTGCTGTTTAAAGTCTGTGAGTAGTTAGCTGAGGTGTTGCTGGAGATTCCTAACCTTCCTTGCAGGGCACTTAAGTTTGTCCGAAATGTATGTGATAGGACTCCGTGAGGTTTATGGGGATGCTTCCATCAGTAAGACTGAGGAGTGATTTTAAATATGGAAGCTGTAAATGGCCCTGACGATGGTCTCCTTTAATGGACTTTTCTTAATAGTGACCTATGATCCTGGTGACAAAGTGCTCAGGACCTTGTAGGACCAGATCTTTCACATTTTAATAGCTTAGTTGTTTTCAGTAGGATTGCTCCCAGTTTTTGTTGATGCATGATCACAGTCTGACCTGGAACATGCCTCCTTCTCTGTTTTTGGTATGTGCGGGGGATTGTGGATGAATTGTCAGTTTTCACACACAGCTGAAAGGCATCTTCTTTTCAAGTATGTTTTAGTAATCCATAGTGATAAAGCAAAACAAGTAGGAAGGAATGTACTCTTGCTATATGCCATGATTGTAATGACCTCCTCTTTGAAATAAATCAGTTGTTTGTCAGAGGACTCATGTCTGCATAAGCACATGGCATTGCTGTAGACAGGAAGTGCCCTAGTCTGTTGACCTTGTCTCCCAGGGAAAATCAAAGCTATCATTAAATTAAAATAAAGAAAAGGAATAAGAAACCAACTCGTCTTAGGGGAAGACAGAGGCAATAATATGTATAAACTTTTTTATAGTTTATAAATGTGCAATCTGATATTGAGATTCCTTTTAAAACTTTTTTTATGCAGCTGAAAAGTGAGGTCAGATATATTTTCTTAGGGCTATATTACACTCCACAAGGGTGAACAGGAAATGGTTTAAAGGAATGCCAAGAAGCCCCTATTCCCTAACGAATTCCCTTGTCCTGTTTTAACCAGCTCTGTTTCGCATTGCATGCTTCAGCTGTTGTGAGCATTTCTGGGTTGAGACTAGGGGGAGGTTTCAGTGTGTTCTAAAGTTACATCATCCGAGTTCCTTTGCCTGCAATTTAAAGAAGAAAAGTGGCTGGATTTTAAATACAGCTATATACAGACCAGGTGTTGGGAAACTGAGATTTTGCTGTATGCATCTCTCATCTGTTAGAAGTGGCGGGAGTGCTGTCTTATTAACACTAGAAATGGGGATAATTCAATGTGATGAGAATATTCATGGCAATTTCCAATCATTACCGCTGTTTCAGGAGATTCCAACTTGAATTTATGCAGTACAATCCCTATTTATTCACTTTATTCCATTAATTCTAATTTTTCTGTTCTAGCTAGGTTTTTATTCCAGGCAGCTTTTTTTTCCCTTCAGGCCTCCTGCTGCAAAAGGAAGCAAGTCTAAGATTGAAAAATAACCCCAACGAAACAGCTTAAATATTGCCAAGTCCATGGTCTTACGCGCTATTAAAAACATAACAATTAACAGAATAACCAAACCCTGATTTCTCTGAAGTGTTTCTGTACAGTACACTCACTGAAATATTTAAGACTATGTTTATATCTGGCTTTGCTTGTCACCTTGAATATCCAGGTAAGGAACATCTCCTTGTAAAGATAAATTGGAAGTAAATATTTCAAAGAGCTGCAGGGGGAACAGCTTGCTCTCTGGAGGTGTAGTGACCTGTACACAACATGATCTTGGACTTCCTGATACTCATAGGTAAGGCAAGTCCCTTGCTCTAGAAAGTAACCTGCCCCGTAGAGGAGTGTCACCTCTTTCTGAGGCTTTGAACAGATTTAATGAACACTGTCCTAACACCTGACTTCTAGTCTAAAAGTTCATAAATCTTTTCATACCACATGTGGCTGTTACTAATGGTGTGTGTGATGGTTTTATCTATTGGCTTGTTAATAGAGCAACTCTTGCAAATATCTACAATGTTTGCTAGAGTGCTGCCACACTGAACATGCAAGGCTAAACCAGAAATGTACTAAATTCCTTCACAGAGTGTGATGTGTATTTTTTATAGCCTTGTCTTCTCATGAGTCATTTCAAACACATACACATAAGTGTAAGTTCCAAAACTAACCAACTGCTTATCTTAAAATATCCTTAAATAGTCACATTAGACATTATCCTGTGCTCTTTCAAACTTGGATATCAACCCAAGATGTCTGAAGTATGACAAAACTAGATAAGGTGACTAGTAGTATTAGTACACATTCATGAGCTTAAACTTAGTAATGTTTGGTGTCTGTCTTACTTAGAAGATGCAGTTGTAACTTCCGTAGCTGTTGAACACAGTGACTGGGCTTTCCGGAGTTCAGCAGCTTTGCTGACTGCCTAGCTTAAATAATCTCTTGTAACAGTGTTTACAGAACTCAAATATTTTCACAACAGTAACTACTGAAGAGGACTAGGAGCTCTGGTTATGAAATCCAACACCTATAATAATTAACACTGAAGGCTGCATGGGAGACATGCAGTATGCTAATAATCTGCAATTAGGACTGAGTGCTGCTACATGACATCAAAACCTTGGTTATTGAATACTGTAACTCAGGCATATGAGCAAGTAGAGGGTCTTCGCCAGTCTTTCTGATATTTGTAATTCTAGGCTGAATTGGCTTTTCATTGAATTAATCCTTATCATATGTGTGATTTGTTGCAGCTTTGGATTAAAAGTAAGGGTAGACTCAGAATCATAGAACTCCTGGTGTTACAACCTTCCCTCCCCCTGCATTTCTGTTCAGTTTTCTCTTTATTTCTGGGCTGTCTTGGTAGGGGAAGACCTTGAGAGGAGAGAGCCTACTGTTTTTCTTTCTATTTCAGGACTCCTCTGGCAAAGTCTGTTTGAGGGCCTTAGCTGGATCTTTTATACTGCTTGCCTCCCGCAGAGGTGGGGAGGTCACTTCAGTCTGCTTTTGTGGGAAAAGGGTTGGGACGTACAAGATCTTCTGCCACTGCTGAGCCCTGGAGAAAAGTTCTTGGTTGGAAGCAAAACATCTAACCTGCCCCCCACCCCCCCCACCCCCCCTAAAGCCCTAAAACACCACCCCCACCCCCACTAAAAAAAAAAGGAAAAGAAAATATCTATTGACATGAACCCTGAGTTTTATTTGAAATAGAAAAACATGAGCTTGCACTGACGTGAGTCATCATTGATGTTCTGTTCCTTGTTTTCAGCTGATAGTGGGTGGAGTTCTGAATTATTTCAAGCTAAACTAACTTCAGAAGATGCTAACTTGGGAGAGAGTTGCCATCAGCCTGGGCCTTCATTGTCCTACTGCAGCTTTGAGGATGTTTCTGGCATTTCTTTATGTGGCTTTTTCACACTGCCCTTGAGGCATTGTGCTTACCAGTAGATCTTAGTTGTTACTGCTATAATGAAAAGCATCATTGCTAAGCTATGCCTTCTTCCCTTTTTCCATATCCCTTTGCTGTTCCCTGCAAACTTATTATGTGTCTGTGCTGCAGAAAGCTAGTAGTGGGCCAGGATCTTGCTGTGCTTAGCAGTGTTATTTTTATTCTGTCTTCTTGCCCTTGCAGTTTGAGGGGTTCTTCTCTTACAAAGTTTCATTTGAAAATGAAAGCCACATTTCTCTCTCATAAAACACCAAATGCAGTTGATCATACCTAAAAGAGACACCATACTTGTTTGTGGAGCAGCAGGTAAACATAATTTGTGCTATGCAGGCTTGCTGAGCATTAATAAATACCAATCACGCAAGTTGATGAAAGGCACACATTATCTGTTTCTGGCAAGAATTATATTGCATCTAATTAGGCCCAACCTTAGAACACAGCATTTCATGAGGAAAGTTAATTACAATGTTCTTAGTCTTTGTTACAAGAATGCCTAGTGGTGAGGAAAATCAGCAGTTGATGTTAATTTGGGTTCTCTTACTTAATGGTTAACTGTCTCAGTCTTTTAGTATGTAGGCTTGCCAGACCTGCCATGCACTGCAGTTGCTGGGGAGAACATAATTTCAGCTGATGAGAATGACAGGGAGAGAATCTTATTTCCAGTAGTGGAAAGCACTATAGCATTCATGCAGTTCTTCATCTTCAGTGACTTGAGAGTGATTTTTTAAGGGAGTTAATAAACTGATTTCTTTTTGTATGCAAGATGATAGGGTGGAGTTCCTGTGGTTGGTGTTCAGGTCTCAAACGCATTCCTTTTGTGGTCTCGCTTACCTTCCTACTCTGTCCTCAAATCTAAACCCACTTTCCTAGTAAAAAGTCTACCCGATTTGTGTTGTAAATACGCCAACATATTCTGTAAAAGCTGTAAGAAAATAAAGTGACCCTATTAAGAAATACCATATGAGCATATTGCAATGTTTCTTGAGGTTAGGCAGTCAGTGTGAGATCTCTTAAATTTCACTTAAGTCCTTTGTGAGCAGTAGAACTAGCAAAGCCTGGCTTCCGTGAATGCTTGTTTTGTACTCCTCCTTCACCTCATCATAGTAGCTGTGGCTTTTCCACTCTGACCTTCAGTGTCTGCCCTTCCTGCTCTTTCTCTGACACATGTGTAAAGGCAGCTGTCTCCCATGTCCCTCAGTGTGGCTTCCAGGCATCAGGCAATGTCTGCTGGGGCAGTTCCAAATCGCTAAAGCTGGTAGTGCAGTTAGCTGTTCAGCATTTGACATCAAACAAAACAGCTAAGCTCATGCTGCAGCCTTTGGTGGAAGCACTGTATTATTCTTGTTGACATAATCACTGTTTTTCACAAAACTTGCCTGAGCTTATTTGTCTTGGAGACTGCTTCCTGGCTTTTGGTAATCTTGGAGTGGGTATACTGGTATAGAATGATTGCATAAATCTCTTGGTGGGGTGGGGAGGAGGGGTAGGAACTGACACCAAATTGAATGTTATTTCAAAGGAAGTAATTCTGGAAAAGGAACAGAACCCTCAAACCTGTATTGCTGAGTTGGCTAAAACTAGCCTTACCAAGGGCTATAGGCTCTTGTGACCCTTTGGTCACAAATACCAGTAGTGCTAACAGAAGGAAGGCTACCAGCTGGGACTGGTTTTTGAAGCTCACAATTTATATTCAGGAATAGGGATGTGGTTTCTCTCTGTGCTAAATAAACTTCTTAGAAGATCTGATTCCACTCTGTAAAATAGATGGAACTTTAAAAGTAGTGTTGCATTGAACTTGTTTAATAAAGCTACTTAGCATGCCTGTTCTGGAGAGTGTCTTCATCTCAGCCTGCATCTGGCTACACTTGCAGTTTGAGAATAAGCAAGGGTAGATTGTTTTCTTTAGTTAGCTTTTTGCAGTGGCAGTTTCAAATGTTGCTGGGGCCCTGAAATGTTAGGACAACTTGAACTCTGAAATGCATATAACTGCACGGTTTCTTGTAAAATAAATAGATCTCAACCTTTTGCTACGTTGCAGTATTATTTTTTCTACCTGACATTGTGCATGTTATGTTGATGCATGTTATGTAACTGCCCAAAGCGTACAGACATATTCTGTCACTATCATTGTTTTGAGGTCTTAAATAGTACACCTCTTACATCCTATATTTTGCTACTTTTACACTGTTGATGCAGACAAGAAATGAAAGAGTTAAATAGGGTATTCTGTCATTATCATAGTCGTGCTTTGTTGTATGATGTAAAATTTCCTGCTTCACTTTTCAGAGATGGAGATTATTGACTCATGTCTGAAGATCCAAGTGTCTCACACATGCATCAAATTGGGCAGCTTTCAGGAATGCTCTTTGCCTGGTGTCTACTCTGTCCAGGTTGCCGCCTCCTTCAACCCGTCAGAGCAGCAGAAGTTTTAGGGGAAAAACGTATTGAGATGCCTTATCTTGGGAGACATTGCCTAAAACCAGGCAGTGATTACACCACTTACATGCAAAATCTGCATGTTCTATATGGGAGGTGTGTAGCATTCTTGCTGGGTTCCTCAGGAGCTTTTCCCAAGAGCTTATTACCTGAACAAGATGCAGTAATCTAGTGAACAGTCAAGTTGTGCTACTCTATTAACAAGTCTCCCAGACTGATTCCTGCATCTTAGACAAATATGAGTGACGGATGGACAAATTCTGCAAAACAAATTCTCTTGAATAGCTTGGGGGATGCTCTTTCTGTGAGAATGAACTCTGGTCTTGTTTCCCTTCCTTTGGCTTCCCATCCATCTTCTGAAGGATCAGCAGTTAAAGATGTTCCACTACAGGGTATTGGCATTGATATTGTACAGATGCAGTGACTTTCATAATCTTTCTCTCTTAAGCACATACATGAGTCTTAAGCACAAAAAAGGATTGTTTAGAGAAGACAAACCAAAACAGTTGTGGGACTAGTTGCAAAGAGATTTCACACTCTTCTGTGGGAATGCGTTGGGACTTGTAGCAAAATGCATAACCACAATCTGCATAGCTTTGAGCAATAGAATACATTGTTGTGATACCATCTCATTTGAGCTGTGCTGTTTCTACTTGTGGTGTTTCAATAGTGCAGTTGTATTGTAGGCCTGGGATGCTCTCTGGGATGATATAGACCCTGTGATTGCAAATAGAGTCATCCGTGGCAGTGCAAAGGCTGGAGCCGGAAAGTATGTTCTAAAGCAAATCTTGAAAACTTGCTTTCAGTGGTAAAAACAGGACTTTGCAATGCTGCCATTTGTAACAAGCAGTCGGTGACCTCTTCATTAGTATACTTAAATGCCTGATGCAGGACACTACAAAGACCTTACTGCACAGACTCCTTTGTCTTTTCATTACTGGAAAGCTGAGTTGGGTTTGCAAGAAAAAACTCTGGTTCCCATTTTCATCTGAAATATGAACTCTGCTTTACATTCCTGACCCGTACCAAAGCTATTCCAAAAACATGCTTTTCTCCACCAAAGCAGCATGTGTTGAGTTATAATGGCCCATCCTGCAATGCAGACATTTAATTTTCAACAGGCATGAACTTCTGCAAGGGGGTGAAAGTTCAGGGTGAGGAGGGGGGAGGCTAACTCAGAAAATATGAACAGAAATATGCTCCTTTCCCAACCCCCTTTAGAGCATTCTCACTAAAAGAAATTAAAACCAGAAAGACTTTTAAAACAATTTTTATCTTGAGAAGAACTTGATGCCTGTTTGAGGTTTTGGAATGTAAGGCATGAATTAAATACCTTCTCAGGTTTGTGTACAACTTCACAGTATTTAGATAGTGGGGGGAAAATACACCTTTTTTTGAGGCTAAAATTAGGTCTGTAATTATGTATAATAAGCAAAGATAACTGTCTTGCTTAGTCTTTTGGCATTTTGGTCTAGAGGAAGGGGAGCCTTCTGCCATCAGTGTTTTCCATTGGAAATACTGACATTCTTCATGCTTTGTTAAGCATGTTGTCTGCAAGTTGTGTGCATGTTGTGGAGCTGGTTAATTTCAGCTCCTGCTCTATGTGTTGCTCACTGCACTCTGGCTCTATTCCAAGCAGAAGCTGAGCCATTTGCCTAATGGGATATGAAGTCCATGCTGGTGCGATCTGGTTACAGCTTTCTGTAGCTCAGGGATCGAGCAGCCTTAGAGGTAGCTGCTGTAGTAATAGAGGTACAAATTGTGGTGTACTTCTGAAAAAACTTCAGGGTAGAGAGTTTGAGGGGCAAATTAGGTGTGAGTAGCTGAAGAGTTTAAATTGTGGTGATGGTTGGATCATTGTAGAGTGTTAGAAACCTGTGCTTGCCTTCCCCAGAGATGAGCATCCATTTTTTGGAAAAGCATATCCACCTTGATGTACATGTTACTGGAATAATGCTATGTGTCATTAGAGCAGTAGAGTTGGCATGTGTCACTTCTTATACATCCTCAGGGAGTCTTATGAAGCAGGAGGGTGTTATGTATACTAACATAATAGGGAACGCATCTTTGTTGAAAGGATCTAGAAGTCCTGTTTGACAACATTGCGTACAGAATTAAAGCAAGGCAGTGGAGCTGTCTGTTTTCCTAGAGTCTGATTTATGCAGGAATTCATTTCTGACAGAAGATTCCTTTGCTGTTAAAAAAAAAAAAGTGCAAGTACCTCATGTTTTGATTTGTGAGTAGGTGAGCTGAGTAGATGCAGTGAGAAAAGGCAGAAACTTAAATTTGTATCAATGTTTGTGCCTTTCATCAGAAATGCTAGTAGGAGGAAATTGTAAAATCGATGCAAGGAATTCTAAACAAATGATGCTTTCCTTGTCCTGACCACCCTGTAGCTTCTGTTGACCTTGTTACTCTGGCTTATTGATCGTCCCTGAGATGTACAGGGATGCATGTACCTTAGTACTGCGTGAAGTTTGTGCTCAGTCTCCCTGTGGCAGTTTCAAAATATACATGTGGAAATGTGTGCCTTTTTTTTTTTTTAATTGAGTGGTTATAAATTTCCCTTTCTCCTATCTGTGTTCATAGAGTGACTATAGAGTGGATGCTTTGAAAAAAATTAATCTTTTTAGATTTTTGAAGACTACTTGTGGCTGACCCAGCTGTATGGAATACAGGTACAGATAATACAGCTAAGTCTAGCTGATTGTGAAACAGGTTGCCATGATAACATGCTCCATCCTCCCACTTAAACAGTTAAGGAAACTGGAATGCTTTAACCATGCAAATCAGATAAATTGTACTCTTTGAATGGATTCTTTGCCTTTTTTTTCAGCTGTTGGTACAAGAAATGCCCTTTTGTGCTGTCTTCAGAAACAGAACAAAAGTATTCTTGAATACTGTGCATCATCGTATATGGGCTGAGCTCCTTTTTCATAGCTCTCTCCAGTTCTCATGTGACTGTTCATTTCGGGGCTCCACTGTATTTCCCAGATACAAATGATTTCAGGCTCAGATTAGAGGGAGTGATTTCAAGATGAGTCTGCTGTTCTATTATTTTAAAAATAAACATGAATATTTGTCCCACGCATTTTCCTAAATGCCAGCTCTCTCCGTCCCTGAGATTGTATTAAACCAGTGAAATAATTGGTATATTTTCTACATTGGTTGGGGAGAAAACCTACTTAGATTAATATTTTCAGTATGATACGTACTTGTTATCTGTATAATCCATAACAAAAGCAAATAAACAAAACATCGCCTTTGTGAGTAGTAGGATCCTATTGAACTATGATGTTAAAACACCCATAGGTGTTAAAACACCCTAGGTATACTAGGATCTGGACATAATTATTTTCTCTTTTATGTTGAAATTCTAGCTATGCTGGGAGTGTAGTTTAAGTACTAACTACTTTGTTGTTTGTTTTGTGTCATGTTTTGTTGAAGTGTATAGAAATTGACTGACTGTATCCAACAGAGAGATGCATTTTGGTAAAATGCATCTTGTGAGTTCTGCCAGAGCTGCCTGGGAGTGGTCTCCAAGGTAACCAGGCTTTTCCCAGCATAACTCAATAGCTCTGTCAAAAATAAGTGCTGGTTGTGGCTGCCTTAGTGCAGAAGCTAGAAACTAATCATTTTTTATTGGACACAAGTAATTAGTGCTCTCCTTATGGACCAGTGTTTTATGTAGAGATCATTCATGTGAGACAGGCTGTGTCACCTCTCTGAAAGGGTTCAGAGTTCAGTCCCAAGCTCCCAGAGGTGGAAGAGACCACATGTTGAATGAAGCATGTTCCAGCTTCTGGGGTTGAGAGTAAATCTTTCTGTGCTTGTCTCCCTAGCGATTTCTCCTTCAGCCAACTAAAAACCAGTATTGGCTTCCCCTGGTGGGAGGTGCATAAGCAGACAGTGAAAGATATAATGAAACTTGAAGGACTTACATGCTTTTTTTTTTTTTTTTGGTCAGACTAAATAAATCCTTCTTAAACATAATAATTTTTTATGGCTTAAAATAATTAAAATCTTGCACTAAAACACCTTACTTTTCTAGGTCTACTGAAATGCATGGATTTTTTTAAAATTGCCTTTTTATTGTGTTGCAGTCTCATGCAAACAACATACGGATCATAAACATTGAAGTATGTTGTTTTGGACTTTACAATGAAATTCTATCGTTTCAGTTTGCCTAATATGATGTCTCTTAAAATAGCAGTGGCATGACTGGTTATAGTGTTTGCAGTAACTCGGAGCACGTATAGTGTGTCAGGATGTATGGAGCGTGTTGATAAAGCTCAGTGAGACTGGCTGTCATCCACTTTCCACTTCAGTTTTCCTGTTTAACATTAAATGTTTGGAAAACTTCTTGCATAGGCATAGAAATAAGAGTGACGCATTCTGAAGTTAAACAAAACTAAGGAAGTGGCTAGCTCCTCGTGAAGCTTAATATTAATCTAAAACTTCTAATTTATTTTCAAATAGTGTAATATTCTTAAAGCGTTTTACATTTGCCAAAATGTTTGTTGCTTTCATTAAACAACACCCCAAAACCAAAACAACAAACCAAATGCAAAAACCCCACACCAAAACAGAACCCCAAAACAAAACTGAATTGGAATAGCTGAATTATCTGTCCCCACATTTATACCTGATGTTCTTTGCTTGAATTTCCAGTGCAAAAAGCTAGTGTGTAAAAGCCTTCCAACTCTCTGACACACCATGGAGGCTGCAGGTCACCTTCCTGCAGTTGTGAAGCCTTGGCCCAGTGTTTGATGTCTTGTGCCATCGATGGCATTTGTGCTAAAAGAAAGTGACACTGGAGATGCTCAGCCTGTAGTGAGCATAACAGCCCAGTTTATTTAAAGGGGAGCACAGTAAAACCAGTTCATTGGCTGGGCAGGCATTCAGCAAGAAGCCTGAGGCAACGGTTGTGTCAGGGACTGGGTACAAAGCCTTGGACAGCTGCAGCACAGAGGTTTAATTTATAGTGACATCGCAGAGTGTGTGCCAAAACTTTCCTCACTCCTAGGGAAACACTTTCTAGTGCATAATCGTTCAGCCTTGTAGAGTTCTTTGGAGATGCTGAGGAGTATTTTGTTTTTTGGGGTTTTTTTTCTCAAGCAGACAGTGGTGTTCTGTGGTGAGATTGTGGAGGACTTTCCTGTTCATGCTTCACTATAATTTCTGTAGTCACTGCAGTAATATTACTCCCATATTTTGCTAATTGCAGTATCTTCACTGTAACCTTTTCTGGAAAAGTAAAGTGAAATCAACCTCCTGTTCTTAGCTTAGTCAGTCTCTTCCCATTCAAGCAGCATACTAGGCCAAAAATCTTTAAAACTTGATCCCTCAGAAGTAAGTGCAGGGCTGTTGTGAAATACGATGTGATGTTTTCCGAATAGAAGTCCTTGATTTTTTGATACTTTTTTTTAGTGAAGTGCAAGGTTTTTGAAGAATAAAACAAAACTAATATGTGGTAGCTGATACTTCACCAGTTTTAAAAAAATATATTTTTTTTTTGCTAGCATGCAACCCAGGTTCTTGAGAGCTTTCTTTTCAAATCCATACTTAGGTACATAAACAAGATATTTAACTTTCAAAATGGCCGATTCAACAAAGAGTTCACTATTTCTATAGTGGGATATACATGATATAAAATATACTTAATGCAGGACATGATAGTCCACTGAAGTTGTATCCTTCAATAGTAAAGATGTGTCCTCAGCCTCTGTCAGAACGACGGTTTTGTCTGTCCTTAGGTTTTGTTCAAACCCTCAATTAGTGTGGCTGTAGCCTGTTGCTGGTTTAGACTTAAACCTTTAATTTGAGTTATCATTAAAAGCTTTTGCCAGAAGATTGTAGGAAGTGGTGGCTGGGGTACAAGAATACCGTACAATCAAAAGTATTCTAGCTTTCTGCCTGAGTGGTTAAGGCAGCATAGCCAAATCTGGTGGCTTTGAACCATTTTTGTTCAGCAGTCATGTAAAAAATGTTGGGCTGGTGATACGGAGCTGGCCTGTTGAGTCCAAGACTACTGTCTTGCTTTTCTTAATTGCCTTTGGATACTTGAGAAGGAGCTAAAAGATTACTAGGGATCTATAGCATACAGGTTGCTTGAGCACAAGGACTCCTTTCTTAGGAATATGCTTGTTGGTGAGGTGAAACACAGATGTGGGGTAGCAATGCTGGTTTTTTTCTTTCTACTTTATATCTTCCTACTGAAGAATAGCAGTGTCATCATGTGTGGTTAGCAGCTAAGACAGCGTTTCTAGCGTGACCTGGTGCCTGTCAGGCTGTATGTACACCACTATGTCAATGATTTCTGTTCTGCAGAGCAGGAGAGGGAATAGGAGCTGTGGTATAAAAAGCACCAGGGCTGAACAGATTTCTGTTAAGAACAGAGCAGTCAGATTGACAGTCCCTGGTCTTTTGATTCCGGTAGTGCCTTTCAGTGCATATCTAGGGAAGAGCAACCACTGAGCAAGTGTGTATGACAATTCTCCATAATACTTTCATACCTGATGACTGTTTTCAGCTCATGCAGTTTCCTGAACGTGGAAATTGATTCCTTGTGGTTTGAATGAATCTCTCTTCCAAATCTCTATTGAAACTTTCTACCTAATATGTTATCTGTCCCTCCTTGAACCCACATAAACTTGTGTCCACAACATCCTTTCGAAGGAATTCCACAAGTCTACTATCGACTTCCTTTGGTTTGGTTTTGACTTGGTTCCGCTTTCAGGTGATGGTCCCTTACTGTGCTGGATAAGGCACTGAATGGCTCATCACTGTCCATCTGCCCCATATTATTATTGTTTTTTGTCAATTTTGTATCCCTCTTAACTTTCCTGTTTTGAGGCTGAAGCACCCTAGCCTATTCATTCTTCATGTGGATGCTGGTTTGGATCATCTTTGTGCTTCTGAAACTTTTCCAGCTCTAATGCCATTTTAGAGAAAGAGACCAATATTGCACATTGGTGAACAGCTTGAATGTATAGTGTGTGTAGTTATTCTGTTTTCTTCTTTATGCTTTAACTGATGATTGGTGACACTTTGATTTCATATGGATTGGACTGGGAGTTGGGAAACACTGATGCTTTTTCCCAGCTCACTTATGTAGTCACTTGGCTTGTTGGTTTCTGCTGCTTCTCTAAATTTTTACATTGATGTGGTTAAGTGTGCATGCTCTTATGGAAAAGAATACTCGGTGTGTGCTCTTTTAGTGGCTGTTGGGGCCCTGTCTTTATTGAGGAGTGAGGTATTATTACGTAGGGAATTGTAACATGGTGGTTTTAGAAAGGCTTTGGAGCAGTTATATCTCAGTCCATTCCCAGTAATCTTACCTTGCTAGTTTTATCACTGTGAGAAATGAAACTCTTGCTGCTTGTCATTTTTCCTTTTCTTGCTGGAATCAATCTGTTTTTCTGGTAGCCTGACTTCAGTTGTGGGTGGCTTTAAACTACCTAAAATAAAAAGTAGAGGTATTTTATAGAACTGTTAGACCTTACATGTTTAGTTAAGGTATCTGTGCGTACCTTCTTAAATGGCACCCTGAACTTAATGAGGACCAATATGATAACAATGTACTGAACTGTTACCATTAATTCCAAGTGATTGTGTGAAATATTTGAATAACTGAGGAATTCATGACTCCTGTTGTGCATATTTGGGTAATTAATGAATTGAAGAGTATTTTACCTGTTACAGCTGATGGCTCCAATTTCCGTGTCAGCAGTTTTTTTCATTCAACATTTACGTAATGTAGAAAATAGCATTCTTTGCCACTTACCATATGCATATTCTTAGTTGATGTGTACTCTTCTCTCTTCCCTAAATACTTTTTAAAGGAAGCTTCTTTTGATTTGCAAACAGTCCTTTAAACTTTTTTTCCTAGCATTTTTATGTTAATTAACTGTGAAGTAGTAATAACCACAGATGGATTTCAAAGTTTATAAAGACAGACTTTTTTAAAGCTGCATTGCTGGAGAAAGGTGTAACAATTAAGTAGTCCATTATACCTATTTAGCTGAGCAGTGTTTGTAACAATAATGGTTGATGCATTAATGTAGATTTTAGGAGCAATACCCATTTCTTTTCCAAGAGAAAGCATAGGAGTATTTATCTTGGGGACTTATAAAAACCCTACTTATTTAGTCATACCTTTTTAAAATAGCTAGCCAGATGGATCCAGGGAATGCTTGTGTATGTCACACATGTCTAATGCCTTTCTTTCTCCTGGGACCAAACTACATTACATCATATTTTGTGATTACAAGACAGAATTTCAGTGGAACTTGGCCATATGGTTGAGTCATCTGTTCTCTTCAGTTTTGGAAGGATTATACTAACGTCTTCAAAAGACTGTTAAATTTATTGGCTTTTTTTAACCCATAAAATTTGGAAGCCTGCTGTCTCTGGCAATGAAAACTACCCCATTTTCAGCTTATTATTTATATAATCCTGTGCAGTTAGTTATTAACTGAACCTGTTAAAGGTGCTGTTACAGGATGCAAAAAAGAGGCTTGTATGGTATTTTGGGTTTCCCATCTCATGAGATGGAAGGGAACCCCAAAGTTATGTGATGTGGATTCCTAAAAGAAATGAGAAAACCCCAGCAAACACACATTCTTTGCATTTTGTTCGTGACTCACAAAGCTCTTGGGTGTTATCTCTTCCCTGAAGACTTGAAACCTGTTACAAATCCTTGTTCTCCCTCTCTCACTCCACCCTTTCATATAAATTATTGAAAAGCATGTTTTGAAAATGTTGAGATTTACCTCCCTGCTGACTGGCCATTTGCTCCTGGGAACAGTCTGAATTCAGCAGTTATTCGTTCATAGTTGTTTCATTAGATATACTTCACAGAATCCAGCATAGCCTTGTTGTACAGTCTCAATCTTCAAAACGTATGTCAGGTAGTGATGGGGAGTCTGACTAGGGGTATTTGTCAGGTCACTCTATTTCTAAATTTCAAAGGGCTAGGGTGGCTTTAGGGAAACGTTTTGTAAGATTTGTATCATTACTAGGCATTTCTTATGTCGGCCCCTCCACAGACCCTGATGAAGAAGCTGTGGCTGTAACAGGGATGTTTTTGATGACAGGAAGGGGGCCGGTAGCACAGCAAGCCCACTTACTTAACATGGGATTGTGTGCTTTGTGTCCAGAGAGACTCTGGGCATTGTACTGCCCTTCAGGATTTTATGCTTTCTGCGTCTTTTTATTGCTGATTTTTAATTTTCAGTGGCTTTTTACTGGGAAGGTGAAAATCTCAAGGTTGTTTAGCTGCTGAGCTCTCCTATTATAGAAATGTGTATGGATCTTGTGAATAAATTGGAATATAAGCTAGACAACTCAAAGTAGGGTTTCTTGATGTGGCAGCAACAGTGTTGCTCACAGAGGGGGATCAAGACTATAACAGACAAACCATCAGCAGCTCTTACCTCTGGTAAGAGAAGAGTAACTGGATGGCTGTGGCATGCAAATATAATCCAGCCTAGAAGTAATTAATAGGAGCCAATCAAATCTTTAATTAAAAAAGAAAAAGGGTGTCTGTTTGTGACTCTTGTCATCTTGTGTGCATAATGCTAGCATGTTTGGTGAGGTGCAGGGTATCCAGATTAGCAAGAGTACTGTAGCGATAGCACTTAGCACTCTGGTAAATCACATATGGATACGAATAGTCAGATGAGAATGGGAGGGTTATTTACTAGTCCATTAATACTGAGCTGGGGTGGTTGCACCAGGCAGCAGATAGCTCAGTCACTGTTTAAACAGGCAAGAGTTAAACCCCAGCTTGAGGCAGTGG
This sequence comes from Falco rusticolus, assembly GCF_015220075.1. Classification (NCBI taxonomy): domain Eukaryota; kingdom Metazoa; phylum Chordata; class Aves; order Falconiformes; family Falconidae; genus Falco; species Falco rusticolus. Next base: position 71,783,240 of record NC_051210.1, on the reverse strand, counting down.
AACCAGCTGCCTGGAGGATGCTATGCCTTGCTTTGGCCATGGGCAGGTGAAAGGTGAAGCCATCCATGCCTGCTGAACAGAAAATCTGTGTAAGGGCTGTGCATGTTATTACTCATCCCTGTAGAGAAACAGAGCTCCTTCTGCAGGTGAGGCCTAAGGGAAGGAGCCAGGCTGAGTGCCTGCTTGCTCTTTCTCTCCTTTTACTTAAGGCCTGCCATGTGTGGGCAGTTGATGTTCCGCATACAGAGAGCCTGGCGCATAAAAGACTTGTCTGATTCTCAGTGCATGTGATGTGAAGGATAAACAATGTGGGAAGATATGGTGGTGTGAAATCTCATGTGCTGTTCTCTGGCTGCTGAAGTGTATTTTATCTTTATGCACGACAATTGCTTACTTTTATGCACAACAATCTCTTAAATCTAACTGGGAGTGTTTCTTAGGTGTAACCTTCCTATGACTCTTGGATTATCCTTCTTGCACCCATGGAAGTAAAAGCAGATAAGCTTAGATTGCTGCTTTAGTATTTGATTCTGGAGACTGACAAATATTAGATCTAAAGATCAACCCATGACACAAACATCTAGCAGTGGCCTCGTGAAGATCAGACAGTGAATCTTCTTTGCCTTCTTTTGTGGTTGTGAAGTACTTTTGGAGATTGGGTTGAGCCCTTAAAGACTCCAAACAAAATAACTTCTTGGAATAGGGTTTTGTCTCAATGTATGCACTGTTTTGTTTGGATTTGTTGTGGGTTTCAGAATAGAAGGCTATAACCCTGTAACAGTGGATATATCTTTTACAAGAATGACAAATTCAACTATAAATAGATTGTTTTTCTACTCTGAGTAGTTTTGAGATTTTAATACATATTTTGTTACAAATTTTGAAATTGTATTGCTTCCTACAATGGCATAAAATGGTGTATATATATAAAAACTATTTTAGAAACAAGCATCTAAGATGTTTCCTGGTGCTTATAGAGAATACTAAGATGGTGGAGCTTTGTCAAGATATCTACTTTAGTCTTGCTAGTAGAGGAAAAAAGAAAAAGGAAACAGCTTTCATTGTGAGCTGTTACGTCATGTAAACATCTGTAACACAAAAATAAGGTGCCATGATGGCTTGTTACCTTATGAATACATCTCACAGCAGTGGTAATTCTGTTCAATTAATGCAGTTCTGGACTGTGTGCAATTCTGCTTGGTGCTGAGGTGGGTTTTGTTTGTCTGCAGGGTTCATAATTAGCTTTTATTCCCTTTTGCAGAATAATGGGGATGAAAAAAGGGCAGCAGCTCTAAACTTCATGAAAACCATCTTACAATGCAGAAGTGGCAAGATGGAGAAGTTTTGCTGTAGACATGAGGAAAGATGGAGCCATGGGTCTAAAGCACCAGTCCTAGTGATTGAAGTACTGGTGTATTTGAGTGGGTTCCAGCACGGTGGATGTCCATTTGCTCATCTGGAAACAAAAAGATCCATCAAGTACCTGTGTTCTCAGACTAACTAGTCAACAGAAATTAAAATCTGGGTAGATGTAGTCAGCTCAAATACTCATACACAATAGCTGAATAAACAAACTTTGCTTGCATAGTTGGCATTGTCCCTGTTTCTTACAGCCTGCTTACCATGGAAATACACTTACTAGATAAAAGGAAAGATTAAATTGTCCAGCAATTTCATTTTAATTCTTTTGATTTCACTTGTTCCCAACTGACCGTGAAGCAGATGTGCAGCAGAAATCCTGAAAACTTGGGAAATCTTACGTGCATTGCTATTTGACCTTGATAGATAGCTAAGATCTGTTGATTCAGTAGTTCTTCAGTCTTAAAACTAGAAAGTAGTCATTAGAAAGTAGCCTTTTCCATGTATCATATGCTGGTGATCAGTATCTTGTTTATATATATTTTTATTTTTAAGTGTAAAGAATACTTGAGGATCCTTAGTGTTCCATGGATAATCATTTGAGAAATGTTGGAGTATTTTAAGTTTGTGTTTTGATATCTCATGGATTTTTTTGAAGGAAAGAGCTGCCATGTGTCCAGCAGTAAACAGTAGTCCATTAGGTGTGTTTTAGTTTTAGTAACATTTACTGAGTAATTTCAAGATGAGAGGAACAGTCATCTGAGTTCATAGTAGCTCAAATCTTTAGAGCTATGAGAAAAGACAGACGAATGGGATATGGTCACTTCAAGCAGGATTGATTTAGCTTTTTTATCTTTAAAAACTCTCTTGTGTTTTGTTCTTGTGTTAAGACAAACATTGTTTCATTTATACAAATATACAAAATTAATTCTTGGGGGGGGGGTGTCTCTGTATTAGTGAGAATGATTGGTTGCATATGGTGTGGTTACTGCTACATCCTTTGCTATCTGAAAGTAAAGATTAATCTCCAGTTGCTGTATTGGTGATGTGTGAGGTGATAAACAATGGGCAGTAGCTGGACTTACTGCCAATGCTCTGGCTGTACATTACTAATGATTTAAATGTAGTTTTTCTTATTTTGTCGTAGTGCCTTGCATTTTGTGACCTTTTGCTCATCACTTTTTCTTTGTTTCTGCCAGAATGAAATTGGTTATGTGAAAACGTCAGTCGTTGCTTATAGGAAAATAGAAGCCCTGAGGTACTTAGATGTGATGTTAATAGGAACTCTTGCTGTTCCTCAAATGCAAAGATTGATTTCTTTTATCTTGTTAAAAGACTTAAAAGTAGTATCTGTAGGAAAAATACATTGTCGCCTTTACTAGGAAGTAAAATGAGCAGCACATGTGAGCTCTGTGCCTCCCAACCCACACAGAAAAAACCAAAACAACAAACCGAACAACTCCCCAAAAAACCTACCAAAAACCCCCAAAATAAACAAGAAACAAGTATCTCGGCAAAACAGCGAAGTCGTAAGTGTGTTTCTTTCCATTTCCTTTTCCCTCTTAATTGTTCTTGGAGCACAGTTCACAGCCTGCTGCAAATTCCAGTTGTTATTTAAGCGGAGACCACCCTAACTATTTTTTACAACCCTCACCACCCCCAGCTTGGAGTCTCAGATGACCATTTCAGTCAGGTCATCTTTTCCCTTCTCTGCTGGTGAAAGACTCTTTCATTTCACAGCTTGTAGTCCCCTTTTGCTAGGAAAGTTTCTGGGCAGCCTCCCTGGCTGATAGAAGCACCCTGCTGAGTGACTTGCTGTTCAGTTGCATTATTCTGGGGTTCAGCATGAAAAAATGGTTTGCTTGGATAATAATCACTTCTTTATCTACAGAAGCTACCCAGTGAATGGGTAATTATCAAGGTTTACTGACAATCTACCATTAGTCTTTTGTTATCGTTCCTTGTTCATTCACTTCAACTGCTTCCTGTCTTCCCCGTGGTGCTTTTTTTTCTGTGGTTCAAATGGAATTCATGATCTGACACAAATACAGTCTCCAGTGTCAAACAGACCTCACGCACTTTGTGTGGACAGTTACCCCAAGCCTGGCACAGTAGCTCAAGAAGCAAGAGGGTGGCAACAGACTAACACTTCTGTTTGTAAAATGTTATTTGCATTGTTGCTGCTGTTTCCACCTTTAAAGAAATGCATGTGTAAGCTCTGTGAGCTGCAAACGTTTTGTCTTGTTATGTAAGCATAATTAATATTGTTAGCCACCAGTCACCTAACATAGGGAACATGCGTGGCCAAGTGAAGCTCGAAAAGGTTATTTCTGTTGCAGCAGTTAGTGACATTTAGATAATATCACTATTAATTACTTTCAAGCCCATTGTCATGCTTTGTGTTTTTGACAACTTAATTAGAGGTCAAGACTTCTGTGGTAAAGTTAATGAACATAGCATCTTTTGGTATGGCCTTAAGGGTGCTGCCTCCGTGGTGCAATAGAGGTCAGCTTGCATTGCCACTGGTGCTATATACACACTACCGGCAGACTTCAAGAAAGAGCTGGAGCTACAGCAGTTGAAAGGGGCCTGGAAGGCAGCATCTGCTGGCATCTGCTGAGCTCTGAAGTCCTAGGAGCTGCTGCCACAGACTAGGGTAAACTGTTTCTGATAAACCCAACAACATCCTGCCCCTCTGCAAGGAAGATTTCCATTCCCACCACGCAAGTTTGCTACTGGGAAATACAGTCTCTAAATCAGGGGTGGAGGGCAGGGAGAGGTGTAGGCTGCTTACTCACATACCAGTGACTCCTAGGTTATAATGTTTCAAGATAAGCCATTCTTTTGAGAAAAGCCATTGTCTGTTGTTTTGTTGTTTTAACTTTGCGGGATGTTTTGTCTAGTGAATGCTCTCCCTACAATAGGATTGTTCTACTTTTTAAGACACTCTTGGGAAGTCCAGCACATGTGGACTTTTGTGGATGACCTTGTGATGTTCAGTGTCTTTGCCATGTGATTGTTCGTGACGCCAGTCTTTAAGTATTCCTTTCCTTTTCAGACAGTGAGTTGCTGAGTTTGAAATTATCAGGAATTTCAATTTGTTACTCAGCTTCCCTGCAGTTCTGATTTCAGTGGTGATAACATAACTCAGTCTCCAGTAGGTTTGCAACAATGCAAGGTCACTTAAATCATCTCCCGTAGGCTGCATGCCAAAGATAAAGGAACAAAGTTGTTGTCCTGTTAATATTTGCTCAGGTCTTTGCACATGGAAAACACTGTGTACAAGTGCTAAGTAGAACTATCACCTCTAACATGTTATTTCTTGCATGACATTTACTGGTAATCTTGAAGGCAACTGAGCTTAAGATCCTGGTGTGTTGATGAAAAAGAATGGGTACGTTTTTGAAACATAGTTTTCAATTCTTGAGCATCTCTTGTAAAAAGGAAGATGTTCACTTTGTGATGGAAAATTATGTGTAAAATACGTAGTACAAGCTTTAACTATAAAAAATAAGCTTTGAGATGAAGGTTTCTCTTTGGACTCAAAACAGTGTGTCAGCTTGTCACTACACTGAGCAGTTTCAGCCCCAAGAGTATGGTAACTATACCTTGTTAATATCTTGCAACCATAGAACTATCTCTTGGTTTTCAGAGGAAATAACCTGTGCGTAGAGGAAGCTTGGCGGAGACACAGTCAACTGTCAGTACAGTTAACTGCCAGTAACTGCTGCCGAGTGTGTGTCTGTGGCTGATGGAGCTGCAGTTTTGAGAGTTCAGCCTATCTTGATGGTGATTATTGAAGGTGTTGTGAGCACTCTGCATTTGGCTTGAGTATCATGCCCTTTTTAAACACCAATCATAACTGATGGTGTAAATTGAGTCAATCAGTTCTGTCCTGCCCTCAGCCTCACTTCGTTAACCTTGACCAGACAGTGCCCTGTGCAGGAGTGGTTTTCCATTCTAAGCATGGCTAGCTTTCCTGCCCGCTTCTTTCTCAGCTTCCTAAATACAGAAAACACATAACTGTTGCCAGAGAGATGTTTCTGAGTGAGGCCATATAGCACAGCTTCTTATCTGAAAATTTAAAATTAAGATTAAGGAACATGATTGAGATGAATGTTAAATTTCAATCAGAAATTTTAACCCAGCTCTGCAATGTGGTGTTTGGATTTTGGTTTACCATCATTTCAACTGTCATTGTGTTGTATTTGTGTTTTCTTGCTTCAGTATTGCAGGTGATCGTAGCGGTTAGGATTTATTAGGGATGGTGGATTATCTGATCTCCTGCCTAACTATGCTACTGTTAATAGGAAAAGAATGACTATTTTTAGGCATGACTAAAAATGCCTTCTTTTATCCAAAAACTTGCACTTCCTGTGCTTCGATCAATTTTATTCTGTCTCTTCATTCAATATGCCTGTTATTGCTACCTAAATTGAACAGTATGCAAATGTTTTTTAAAAACTGGGTATTAGGAAAAACTTATTCACTGAAGGGGTGGCAAAGCATTGGAACAGGCTGCCCAGGGAGGTGGTGGAATCGCCATCCCTGGAAGCATTTAAAGAACGCATAGATGTGGTGCTTATGAGACATGGTTTAGTGGTAGACTTGGCAGTCCTGGATTAATGGTTGGACTTGATGATCTTGAAGGTCTTTTCCAACCTAAATGATTCTATAATTTTCCTGAAGACCCTGCTACTACTCTGTGTCAACCTTCGGTTTGATGTGCCCTACATGGGTTTGCTCAGGATGTTACATGTCTAGGCGTCTCTGACATAAAAGGAAACATTCATTTATATTACTTGAAAGAGTGGTAGTAACAGGACTGAAACTTCCCAAGGGGTATTTGGTGGATGGTGCCATGCTACTTGGATGTAACTTGAAAGTTGAGACAGTGCATGTAGATAAAAGCTTGGGGGGGTGGGAAGTGCTGAGGAACATTGTGATAGAGGCAGCAGGATGTGGCATTGGGGGAGCTGAAGAAGGGGCCTTAGAGAAATGTTTGCGCAGCCTGGATAAGTGGATTGGGATGGTTTGTGGGGTTGTGGTGAAGGAAGCTTGATGCAGCAGGTTTATGAAGTTAAGATCTCCAGTTATGCTGGCCATCTCAGTCCTTCCAATACTCTTGGCAGAAGAGAGCATCTTTCATGTGCATGCTTTCCAGGAGAAACAAATGCTGGTATTGTATGATAAACGCCAGTTCAAGGTATTTTTTACACTGAACAGTATTAACTGTAGCTGGGAGTGCTCATGGTTTGCATTATCCCACCAGAGGTTACCACCCAAGTCTTTGGTGGATAGTTGATGATAAGTGTGACTTGTGGGGTAAAAACCAGGCTCATACTACAGGGGATTCAGAAATTATAAGTAATGCAATAATCGCTGCCTCTGTTCAGAGGTCTGCATTTTCTGATGTGCTTGGTGGCTGCGCTGTACTTGAATACATGAGGCACTGTGAGAGCCCTACTGACTTAAATGCCTCCTACTTGCTTGCCAAGTCCTGGGCACAGTGTCTTTGTGGGTGGTATTCTCGCTCCTTCTAGATTTTTTTTTTTTTTTCCTGAAGAAGATGGTTGGTAGGGCTACGGTTCCCTTTTGGAATGGATGTTTTTGAGAGGCCACTGCATGCCATTTGTTACATTAGCTGTACCTTTAACTTCTGGAATGCATTGTGCAATGCTGCTGTTTTGAACACAGGATTGACCTGTTTTTTTCTTACCCACTGTCAGAGGAATACTTGACCAGACATTGATGCCTGATAGTTGTTTCTTTTCTGTGTGGACAGATATATCCCTAATTTCATTTTGAAAATAAAATTAGGTCTATAAATAGATTTACATAACTTGCATTATAGTTAAATATGTATAATTTTGAGACAGCTTGAATATAAAATCGACATTTCAGCTACAGTAATGACATGTTTATTGGTGCCCTAGAGTGGAATTTGTATTGCTTTAATGCAAAGATCCATTACTTTTAGAAGGGCAATATAGAATGATGGCTTTTAAGCACCTTACGTAGAACACAGCAATTTTAGTTTATAAATGAGTATAACTGCTGCACAGTGATGAGGGGAAACTGTATCATTTTGTTTTCCAAGAGCAAAACAAAATTGCTGATACAGTGGTCTTAAAGATGTTATAGCGTCAGTAAGGAAATTTGAAAACATGCAATTGGAAGAAGTAATGTAAGTAGATTAGGTATGTGGCAATCTCTGTTCATTGCTTTAGTAACTCTCAGTCACAGCACTTAGAAGAAGACGCACTAATTAGATATAGAACTAAAATCAGGGGTCTAAAATTACTACCAAATACAGATCTAGTGTTCAGCCTCTACCACTTTCCACTAAGCAGGAAAAAGAATTACCAGCTTTGTCTGAAAAATAAGGAAATGTACACTGACAGGCTTTCCTTGACACTGAGATGAATCTGATAAAACTGAGTGTTTTCAGGGTCCCTGTGACAGACTGCACTCCTTAACAGTTTGTCCAAGTTCAGTTCTGTTTAGTTCTTAAATATGAGGGAATTTGTTTAGCTGTACAGTTAAGCAGGAAGAAAATTTTTAAGTGAGGCATTGTTAAATCTTTCTTTAAGTGTGTGTGGGTGAATGGAGGGGTGTGGGGGGTTAAGGATATGGTTTATAATTACACTAAAGATTCATTACACTTTCTGTTCATGTAACAGACTAATACCATATGTCATAAAATGTTTTGCTTCTAACATAGACATGGCATCATTCTGCAACATCACATTCACTTTCAGAACACTCCAGGCCTCCCCATTCATTATCTCTCTGTCTTCTAGGTGCAGCTTCAACACTAGGTAAACACTGAGGAGTAATTTTGGACCGAGCTGTGTTAGTTTCTCTTGGGTGTGGGATGTTAATGGTAATGTAATAATAGACAGGGATATCCTTATCACAGCAGCTTCTCAAAGGGGAAATTGACTCTTGATCTCAGTTCTTTCTTAAATTTGGGAGTTGGCATTAGTGTGCTTGCTTGCTTATACCAGAATACTGGATATTGGATTATATGTCAGTAATGTTTCAATTTAATGGCTGAATATTGAAGGAATATTCATGAAAATGCTTCTTGAAGACATAGTTGTTTTTGTACTACAAATCTGAATGCTCTTCTGAAACCTGTTCTGCCAAGCATTTTCAGAAGGCCTTGATGTTAACATTTTCTTGTGGCTTATTCTACTTCATGTTTCAGAAGCAAACTGGTTATTTCAGGTCATAAGAAAATCTTAAATTAGGTGTTGCATTTCTTTTTCAAAGTATGCATTAGTATTGGGTTAGGGGTGTGTGTGTGGTGTTTGTAGATTAGCATGTTACCTGCCGTCTCATTTCTTTTCCGAGATTTAAAAAAACCAAAACACAAAAAAACCCAAAGTGCAGGAGTGAGGTACTACCCATGCTTTACAGTCATCTTGGTGATTTGTGGGTTAATGTAATTTATCAAATATCCTATATTTAAATATTTTACATGACTGAATAATAAAAACCAGAAAACAGGACAAACTCCAAAACAGACGGCATTATATGCTGTCAAACAAACAGTGTTAACTGTAAAGGGTTTTATTTACAAGAAAGATACGATTTTTAATTATTAGTTAATTTTTAAAACTGCTTTTAATTATTAAATTAATTAAAAGTATGTTTTTAATAATAGGCTGCCTTTAAAGCATGAAATTCCCTGAAAGAAGACCATGTAACGAGTTTCATTTCAGGTGGAGCCTGCTGCTTGGCTGGCCACTTGCTGTCATGGAGTCTAAATACTGCTAGGAAATTATTTTTATTTTTTTCTCTGATGTAGGTAATGCTATAGAGTCTACTGAGGTTTATTCCAGTGCTATAAGAATAAAGAATATAACCTGCTTAATGTGCATTTACCCATCAGTCATACCACTGCCATAACAGACTACGATTGCTCTTTGTCTTCTGCATGCCATTTCCTTTGGCAGAGCTACCGTTCATACTCTTGGTTCCAGGTGGTGTTCCTTCAACTCCTGTCTGCTCTCCTGCTCAGACTGCAGTCTCCCTGATGTTTTTTTATTTGTTTTTTTTAAATAACTAGTAATCTGGAACACTTTCCTCCTGTTCTGGTTTTCAAGGTGTGCACAGACTGTGAAGCTAGTTCCTATCTGCATGCACTTCATACACTTCTCCTCACAAGTCCAGACAGAGAAGTGTAGAATTTTTTGTTCAGCTGGGGGCAAAAACATCTGTATAGAGCATCAGGACAAAGTGGTTTTTTTGATGTTGTTTGGGTTTTGTTCTTTTAAGTTGGGTATTTCTCAAGGAGCTTATTACTATGTATTTAGATATTCTGAAAGTTGTATAGAATTTGAGTGCTAATGAAGGCAGTCATGCTGGAGATGAGCTGCCTGATGTCAAAGAGAAAGCCATAGTCTGTTGAAGATAACTTCCCTGAGTGTAGCAGGGTGCTAACACTAATCCAAACGCAGCTTTTAATTGCGCTAGATTGCTCTTACTGAAAACTGAACCCTGTTGTTAGTCCTTACTAGAAGACACGGATGCAACTTCCACACCTTTTCAAGAGCTTGTTTTACTGTGATCAGATGGGATGCAGAGAGTTCACTGCCCTCTGTTTTCTTAGTATCTTGCTAGGTGCACCTTGGAGGACTGGTAGAGGAAATAGGCCATGTCCTGACAATTCAGAGGAGAATGGAGAATCAACACATTAGGAAGTAATGTCCTTTCCATGATTCAGCTGATGAGAAGGAGCAACAAGATGTAGTGGATTAAGTTTGGAAATATTTAAATTAGGGATGTGCCATCTATGAGTCGTTGATTTGTTTGTTTTAAAGAAAAATGTAGGGGTTAAAAGCTCAGTAAAGCTAGTTACCACCTGCAAAAGGCAATCTTTTAACCTGTTACTCTCTACAAAGTGGAAGCTGGGAAAAGCCTGAAATATGGAAAGTTTTGGCTGGCCTCTGTTGTTAGGGTGGGGTGTAAATCAGCTGAGACACCTCATTGCTTATCTACATGATGTATGTGACAAAGGTCCCATGGGGCCAGTGCAGCTCCAAAATAGAAACCAGGATGAGACAAAGGAAGGATAACTTTTATATACAGTAAGAACAAACAGATTTTTTTTTACTGCATTACTTTACAGAGTTTCCGTGTTAGACATCATGTTCAGTGATTGCTTATCCCCTGGCTTGAGCCATTAAGCCCTTGGGAACCTGTGCTGCACAGCTTGCAAATTACTTTTATGCAGCTTTCTGTGTACCATTTCTTTGGGATGGGCTTTTGTTTCAGCTTTCAATGGTGATAAATGTGTGCAGGATCATTGAGGAGAGCCTGCACACAGTGCTGATATTAATGTTATTTCTCCCTTCTTTTTCTTTTACTCCAGACCAATGAGTGGAATAAGAATGATGATCGGCTGCTGCAGGCAGTGGAGAATGGCGATCTTGAGAAAGTGGCTTCATTGCTGGGTAAAAAGGGAGCCAGTGCCACCAAACAAGATAGTGAGGGCAAAACTGCGTAAGTCCAACTTAAACTTGTGATTTAAGCACAAGGAGAGGAAAAAACAGCCTTGAATGTGTATGCTACTTACATGACTTAAGAGCCAGAGGGCATCCTGAAAATGAAGTTTTCTTTTTCATCTGAAGCACAGTACATTCCAGAAAGCTCCGTTAACGTAGTCCATATTTGTAATTCTACATTTAAAATGCAATTTCAGGATCACAAATCCATTGAGGTAACTTGAAGTTACCCTTGCTGGGTAGATTGGGGTACCCATTTTAGGACAGGGTGTTTTGAGACTCTGGGAATTTCATGACACTCTACAGATTGCACACTCCAAAAAACATGAATCTCTGGGGCTATTTTTCCCATAGTCATCAGTTTAATGACATAGAAATTAAGATAAATCTTCTTTCTAATGGGTTAGTTTGAACTGAAACTATGGTAACTGAGTTTTAAAACCTTGCAGATGTTAGTGATTTGTGCAACTGTTCCTTGTTTTGATTGAAGTTTGGCAATGAAAGTTTTGTGTGAACGAGATTCCTTTTGCAGTCTCCAATATATTACATGTACAGCATTTTCTTCTATTCTTTCTCTTGTTCTCCTTTGAACATTCTGAATTGTGGAAGATAAGAGATTCCAGTAAGAAAATTACAGTGAAGAGACTGCTGTCCTTAAAATTTCTTTCTCGTGGTATAGAAAGGTGATTCAATGGATAAATGAGAAATACGCATCTTGTGACAGAACCAAAGCTTTCATAAAAATCTGGATAGATGGGGAGAAAGGAAAACAGTTTGTAGTCTTGGAAGAGGCAGCACAAGACAGTTTATACCAAATAGTAATTTCTAATTAATTACTTCTGTGTTATGTTTATTGAGTCACACTCTGCTCCTTGCTTGGTCTGTTTCAGTTTCCCTCGTCTGCTCTGTATCTGATCTGCATCTGAGAGAACTGAATGATAGCAGTGACTCATAATGACCTGCAACTTCTTACTGCAGAAGTCCAGGTCCTCTAATTACTTCAAGTGGGCTTTCTCCACAGTTTAATATGTTTTTAATTTTAAAATTAAGTTGCATAGGCATGTTTTTCTTTCTCATAATCAAAGCATGACTTCCATTGAATCTTCTGAATTACAGCTATGTTTAACGTCATGTTTTTACAGTCATTATAACTTAAGAGCTAGATTCTTAAGCTGCACTGTATCCAGTGTAACACCTAGTTTGCAAATTTTATATATCATTTGATACTATGGATTTTCCTAGGGAGCCAACCAAGACTGAAATTATGATCAGTGAGTACATACAAGCCTCTTAACATATGATTGTTGTAACTGTAGGGATCTGGTGCAACGATTTTCAGCTTTACAAGGATACATGACAAAATTCCCCTTCCCCCTGCCCCCCCTTATTTGCAACTACAAGTAACTCAGTGACCATGTATTTATATCAATGATGCTGTAACCAATAATGCAGACAGAAGTACTTCTTTTAATTGCTTGTGTTGTGGTTTAACCCCAGCCAGCAACTAAGAAGCACACAGCAGCTCACTCATACCGTGTGGTGGGATGGGGGAAAAGATTGGAAGAGTAACAGTGACAAAACTCATGGATTGAGAGAAAGACAGTTTAATAGGTAAAGCAAAAGCCACACATGCAAACAAAGCAAAGCAAGGAATCCATTCACCGTTTCCCATTGGCAGGCAGGTGTTCAGCCATCTCCAGGAAAGCAGGGCTCCATCATGCGTAATGGTTACTTGGGAAGACAAATACTAGAGGTTCAGAGTCCCCCCTTTGTTCTTTTTCCCCCAGCTTTATATGCTGAGCATGAGGTCATATGGTCTGGAATATCTTTGTGGTCAGTTGGGGTCAGCTGTCCCTGCTGTGTCCTCTCCAAGCTTCTTGTGTGCCCCCAGACTGCTCGCTGGTAGAGTGATACGAGAGGCAGAAAAAGCCTTGACTCTGTGTAAGCACTGCTTAGCAGGAACTAAAACATCCCTGTGTTGCCAACACTGTTGTCAGCACAAATCCTGAACACAGCCCCATACCAGCTACTATGAAGAAAATTAGCTCTACCCTAGCCAAAACCAGCACAGCTTGGAACAAATGTTTCAGTGCTATGGAGATCTCTGCTTCTGCTTGTTCCATATGCTCACTTAATTATTGTTTACTTTTTTTTAGTTATTGCTGTGTACTGGTTTAAAAGAAAGCTTGAGAGAGAATGATGAAAACTACTATTGCTGTAGTACAGAATACAGTGTATCAACTTTCATTCTGTTTTCAGTGCTTTGGGATACTTAGCAAAGGTGCTCGGGTTATTGTATCTGTCTCAATTTTGAAAGATAGAGACTGACAGGTGGAAACAATGACACTGATCTGGAGAGGCATAGCTACCAAAGACTTAGCATGACTCAGATCTCCAGTATGGCTTATTAATGATGGGCAGTGTCTTGTTTGTGTTTTTCCCACTTCGGAGTCTTCTTTTTTTTTTAATGTGTGAGAAATGAAGTACAACCACCACTTCTATATAAGTAGACATTTTTCTTGTGTGCGTGCAGTGTGATGCCAGGACTTCATTCCTGCACAGTGATTCTGGGTGCCTAACATAACTGTTCTGACCTATCTCGGAAGCTGTGCTTAGAGGCATAGACCATGCTGCAGCCCAGCTCTGAGGTCTGTTAGTGTCCCACAGAAGCATGGTGCTAGTTTGTCAGCTACCTCATCTGAGACTCTAGTGCTGGGAAATTGCAATCCAGAGAGGTCTTTTGGGGACAGCTGGCCATGATGGTGCTCAGATTTCATTGGTTACGTTTTAGAAAGTGGTCTGCAGTGTTATGTAGGAAGGGAGCTCTTTAGATGAGTGGTCTATTGATCCCTGGGAGTATTTATTGATGTATTTGTTTGCTAATTTGGCTGAAGGTGACTAACCAGAAGAACGTGGTGGATTCAATTATATAACAATGTGCATAATGTGATTAAAAACTTTGGAATGCTTGAAAGCAAAAAAAGAGAAACAATTACATGTTGCAATACAGGTTTGTTAGGTCTGTCATTGTCTGTTCCCTTAAGGTGTGATATGTTTTTTTTCAGATCTTTTCCTTTTCATTCTTTTTGTTAATAACCCTACAAACAAAATTACTGATACTGCCCAGATCTTTATTTGAAGTACAGTAATAGTACATTATTTTAAACAGAAGGTGGAAAGGACTCAGATTTTTCATGCTTAGAAGGGATGCCTCTAAGTTTTTGCTTTATAATGAAATAGCTTCTTAGTATAAAATGCTTGAACTGAGAGAAACAGAGACCAGAACCCAGCATTTTCTCTACTGGTCTTGTTGAGTACTGTATGCATCATTCTCCTGAGTCCTGCTACAATGCGCTTCAGCTCTCGTTCAGTCTTGGACGTAACCATCTATGTTTCACCTGTGTCCTACTTTGCTTCATCCTATCAGTTCTTTTCTTTGTAGCTTGCTGACATGCAGTAAAATAGAGATGCTTAAATTAATGAGGTCTAGGTACCAGTAAATTTCTTACGGGTAATATTTGCAGATTTTTACCAGGAGCTTCAACTCTCTAGCAGTACTTCTGTAAAAAAGTTATTAAAAAATATTGCCAGAGTAATGAAATGAGTTTTTTAAGACTTGCCTGACTTTCCACACTACCGCCCTACCTCTGACTTAGTCCTTTCTATAAACAATCAATTTTAAGGCCATGGAGCAAATCCACCTCTGGCATAAGTTGACACAACCCCATTGTTGTCCCCACTTACACAGCACAGACTATTGCCAAGCACACTTGTAACAGAACCTATCTGGAAATCTGACTCTGCCATTGTAGTCTTATTCTGCCAGATAGGTTTTTTTGTTTGTTTTATTTTGGGTTTTTTTTCCCCAGGTTCCTTAAACAACAAAACAGTGCTTTCCAGTTTGGAATTTGATCATTTAGATCTTACTTAAACTAACAAAAAAGGGATTTTCAAAGAAAGCCTTTTCAGGAGAGGATAGGATCCTTTCATGTACTGCACTTTCCACAAGAGCAAGTGGGCTGTTATTTAAAGAAGCAGCTGCTATTATTGAAGTTGGGGGCACAGGGAAAGAATTTTTGAAAGGATTCAGTGTATAAATGGCAGCACTTCCTTGTCCTAAAGTTATTTTGTCTGTGTGCCAGTCCATCACTGCCATGTTTGCATGTTTCTGCAAGGTACTGAACTAGAATTAAATGCTTATGGCTGTTAAATGAAACAATAGGTGTCTGTAATTTTTTTTAACTACAATTGAATCAGCTGTTCAATAAAGTGAGTCTGACAATGGTACAAAAAAGCTTTAGAAACCTCCACAAATTTACTCTTTAAGGACTCTTACAAAACTATTGTCAATAGCAGTTAGTAGAAATTTTTGTTTGAACCAGAATGTTCATGCTTTGGCTGCTGAATGAAAAATAAATTTTTGGAGCATATTCCAACCCCAAATCCTTTATATTTATCATGTACATAGTATTCATTTTTCTTTTCTTTCTTTTGGATCCTATAGAATAAGGAGGTGGGGTAGGTGGCATGAAGGACATCACTGTTCAAAAAGTAAATCAGGTTTTAATTACCTTTGAGAGAGTCTTTCCTTGTGTGTAATAATATTTATCTTAAAGGAAGCTGCTGGAAGAATACAGACTTACTGCAGTTGTTAATACTCTTTTAGATGAAGAAAAAAACCCACAGAAAATGGTTTAGACAGCTGATCTTCAAAATCGGAGAAGTCATTGAGCCCAGTGCCTATGAAATGAAGAATTGTGTTATCCTCCCTTACTTGATTACAAATTGCTATAAATCCTCTAGGAGACCTTTGAAATTCAGACAGTCTCTATTTTCTTGTGCATGTGTCAAAGGTACTCAGTCTAACATGATGTTCTAGAAGATTTCTTTTGTAGAGTCTGTGTCATATCTTAGAATTGCCTACACACTTCAGTAGAAGAGCATACTACCTTTTGAAAGGATCTTTTGAAAATTGTACCAGGGCAGGTGCTGCAAGAAGGGTCTCTAGTGCCTGAGGATTGTCACCTCTCCAGGAATGAATGGAGTTTGTTGTTGTTCCAGTGGCCTGATATGATCCCTGACAGAATATTTTTTAATTTACTTTTATCACAATATTTAATTTGTGATGGTCCAGACGGTCACAAAAATGTCTAGGTTTCAGAGCATGGACAAAATAAGGAAGACTACAGTAATCTTCAACTGTGTTTTATCTCTAGCCAACAGATGGCTGAAATCTGGTTCTTATTCAAAATTTCCTGTAAAGTTTGTTTCCATGGGAGATTTGGGGTGTAAAAGCTTTTATCTCTCCAGAACTCTCCTGAAGTTCTTTTCACATTCAAATCCTGATTGTTCTTTTTTGCTCCCCCTCTCTCGTGCTTCATTGTTATGAATATAATTAAATAAAGATGTCGATACTAAGTTTCTTGAAAAATGGCTTTCTACTTTAGACTAACAGTTAGAAATGTTAATGAAACGCCCAGGCATGTGTCATAGTTTAACCCCCGCTGGGGGGATGGGGAGGAGAACTGGAAAAAGGTAAAACGCGTGGGTTGGTGTAACAACAACTTAATAATTGAAATAAAGTAAAACGTAACTATAACCACAACAAAACCAACAACAATTGTAATGGAAAGGAGAGAGAAAGGAATGAAAAACCCAAGCAATGCGCGATGCAGTTGCTCACCACCCGCTGACTGATGCCCAGGCAGTCCCCGAGCAGCGATCGGCAGCTCCCAGCCAGCTCCCCCCCAGTTTATACACTGAGCATGACGTTCTGTGGTGTGGAATAGTTTGGGTCGGCTGTTCTGCTGTGCTCCCTCCCGGCTTCTTCCACACCTGCTCCCTGGCAGAGCATGGAAAACTGAAAAGTGCTTGATTTAGAGTAAGCGCTACTTAGCAACAACTGAAAACATCAGTGTGTGATCAGTGTTATTCTCACACCAAATCCAAACGACAGTGTACCAGCTACTAAGAAGAAAATAAACTCTGTCTCGGTTGAAACCAGGACAGCGTGGTTGAGCAAAGCTGTTCCCTGCCAGGATACCAAATTGGACTAATTAACTTTCCATTATGTTCATTATAAGTCAATTGTTAATGTACAGTGAGAGGAAATGCTCTTACCTCCATAACAGAGGAGCAGCACTTAACTTGGATTTTATAATTTGACAATACATGAAAAAATCTACATTTCATACAAACATTATTGTATTGTTTATCGTGGGCTTTTAAATGAGATCCACGGGGTGGAATTCATATTAATGGTTTGTTCCAGGCTCTTGACTGAAAATGTGTTAGATAATTTTGGATGGTTTTGAGTATATGACCCCTGATTTAGACTTGGAGACTTCATGATCCAGTGTTTAGGCCTTAACTATACTTTTGACAGGACTTGAAATCAACAGCATTCAGGTTCTGTCATATGCATTTTTAAAGTAATATTTAATAAGAATTTGTCATATTTTTATACATTTATATTATTAAAAAAACTGGAGGCCATCTTCAGAACAGACAAAAATTAACGTTCTTTAGTTTGATTTCAATTACAAAGATCTTAAGCTTCCCTTCTGAAAAGCTGAAGCTTTTAACTTTCTTTCTTTAGTGATTTCTTATATTATAAGCCAAACAAATTCCACTTATTTAAAGAACAAACTCCCTGTTTCCCATAAAGTACTTTGAGCACCAAGAAACTTCCCAATGGGTTTTACATCTTACATGTACAGGACTTCCTGCAGGTGATAGACTGTTTCCTCTGAACTCTAGCTATAATTTCTGGGACCCATCTTGTGTCTTCTGTTTTATACTTGTTTTGTTCATGCAGGCTGATAGGATGGCTGTTCCTAATAAACTGCTGCATTTCATTATCTATTAGTAGGACTGTCATTTTAGAAAAGGCAAGTCATCTTCCGAAGGGCCCCTGTACACGTTTGGATATCCTGCAAGCCCCCTGTTCTGCTCCTGCTCATGGGCAGGATTGGCCAAACCTGTAATGCAGCATCACGCAGCAGCCGGAATTCCCTGTAAAGCAGCTCCATTCACAGAGTTGCCAAATAACCAGATTTTACCAGACCTGGCCATATTTCGAGAAGTTTGTCAGTTGCTTGGATCAGAGCATAACCAGGATGGCTGGAAGTTTTCATATGCCTGGCTTGAAACAGCTGCATTTCGGCTCTGATGGAGGCAGGACCTCTACTGCCCCACTTACGCATGAGGAATGCTGTGGCTGCTCCTGGCTCTCATTTTACGTGAGCTGGCAGGGGAGCGCAAGGGTAGCATGTCTCTCATGGGTTGGGCCAGAACCAGGCTTTCTACGGCTGGAGGGGACAGGGCTAAGGCTGCAGTTGTTTTTCTGATTTATATCTACATAATGGGCTGCGGTTGTTTTACATGTTTTTCAAAGACTTAGGCAACCAAATGAGCTGTATGTGTAGATTTTAATTACAGCAACTAGTTAGTTTATTTTTTTAGCTTCAAAATGAGGTCTCAGACAATAGACTATGCTGGTGGCTGCTTATTTATTGGGCTTACATATATCACTCTGCATTTTCTGCTGCCTGCTTTACAGATGCATTTTGTGTTAGGGAAGTACTAACTGCAAAATGTAGGAAAACTCTGAATTTGCCTTTTCCTGCATGCGTCTGTGTTCCAGTCCCTAGTCCTCTTCAGAAATGTGGACTTCTAATAGATTTAGTATTACATCTATTCTGAAATGCAAAATAAAAATACATTGCCATAATTGTTTAAAGAGTCTATAAAAACAAATGTTAAGAGGTCATCTTAACCTCTAAGGTCTCTGAAGAATGTGTTACTAGTAGATTAATCACCGTAAGTACATATTACTGCACTTGGTTTGCAATTCCCCTCTGTAGTAAGAGAAGTTTACTTTATACAGTTTAATAATAAAAAAATACAAATAGCTCTGCTTCAAATCTGAAGAGGTGAAGTATTTTAAGAGGAAAAGGCACAGAAACTTCAAAAACAGCATATAACCTCAAGCTATGCTTTTGATGGTGTCCCTCATGTCGCACAAGGATACCCATACTCTGTGGTTCTTGGAGCACTATATGCAGTTCTTAATCCTTGCTGGATTTTCATGCAACAAAAATATTTTCCTTAGATTAACTTTTACTCAGTTGTTCTCAGCCTTCCATCTTTTTCCTGGCCTCTTGTTATGCTAACATGATTTGGGATTTCCTTGCTCTAATTCCATGCCTTTTCAGGTACCGAGGTGGTTATTAGCATTTGGTGGCCCATAAGCAGCGATAGCAAGGGGGTCATGTGGGAGGATGAAGGTCAAGGCAGATACTAGGCATTGCTCTTACTGTTGGTCTTAATTTTAACTTTGCACTCTGTTCTTGCCTTGTAAGAGAGCTCAGAAGATGGCTAGCAGATTTTACATAGCTCAGGAAGAAAGTTATCTGGGCACATCCATGGTGTCCTTGGGGATTTCACCCTATGCTAAAGAGTGGCATATATGTTGAGAAGCTAACTGTGCACCCCTTTGGGCTTTAGATGTGGGATGTGTTTTTAAAGAAACTGGCAGAGGGAATCTTCCTTACTCCTCTGTCTTCCTCCATCCTTCTGAACTTGGCTTTAGAGGCACAGGCGACACTGCTGTCATTTCTAGGCTCTTTAAGCTTTTTGAGACTTTGTTTTTTGTTGTACTTTTGTCCATTTTACTAGCCTACAACACAAAAAATAACAGTAGTATTTCAAAACTTCAGACTTTTTGTCAAGATCTAGGAGTGCACTGAAGCTTGCCCCTGGCAGAATCATTGTTGCAATTTGCTGACGTTAGTTACTGAGGGACTTAAAAAATGGACATTCTGCAGGAAACTTCACATGATAAATCTAAATTGTGAACACTTATGTTTACAATTAACAGTACATGGAAAAAAAAGTCTATATGTTTCAGACTTGAAATGGAAGTTAGGGTTAATGTGGTAAGTGTTTGCCAAAGAAAACTGTGTATGAAAATGGAACTGCTGGAACACAACCTGAGAATGAAAAATATAAAGCTGCTGGGGATCCCAGAAGTCTCTCTGAAGAGCAACAGGGTAGGTATTTTTGCTTAGTTTGAAGGCTAAAGTCAGGAGTCTGTAGCTTGCCAGCTCCTGTGTTGCATGATGCAATTGCTCCTTTCCTATTAAGAAAACAGCTGGTTGAGCAGGCTTGCCTTTTATTAATGTCCTGTACCTTGAGGTGTGTATGATTGAAACAAGACTTTTTGTGCTATAAGGGAAAGCCTGAAACTTTATATAAAAACTGCATTTGAGGTTTTTTTGGTAGGTGTTTTTGTTTTGAGTATTTTTTGGAGGGTGGTGGGATGATTTTGGGGGTGGTGTTCTTTTTTCTTCTGTTTGTTTGTTTGTTTTTGTTGTTTTTAAAAACAAACAAACAAACAAAACTGTTCCAGAATATATGCTAACACAGAAGGGGCACATAGGGTTTTTTGGCGGAGGTTTTTGTGTGTATTGGGGGAGGGCAGATGCCATCTCATATTTAAATAGAAGATAGGAGAACATAGGCTGAGTGCACCCTTCTTTGCAGGGCTGGTGCTAGGGAGGGCAGAGGGGGAAGTCTCCCACAGCTCCTAGTAAATCCGTGCCTGCCTGTGTCAACTTTTTAAAACATTAACCTGCCTAAACTCCAGAAGATACTAGTATGAACTCATTGACTGAATGTCTTAAAGCTGGGAATACTTAACTTTGTCCATTTGTAATGGTGCAAGCTCTGGCTTGAAAACAAAATATACTTTATGTAACTGTTTTTTCTAAGCTGATTTTTGCAGTATTGTGGCTGCATGCATTTGTGTGACAGGATCACATTTATTACATTTACTCTTAAGGGGAGATGAAATGGGTGCAGTGCAAAGCTATGACTTTTATTTGTTTTAAAAAATAATAAAACCCTAAAGAACTAGTAAGTATTGATAGTGGTACCTGTAGATGTCTGATTTTTCCTTTAAGGCAGTCTGATTTGCCAAACATCTGGATGGTTCTTTCTTAATAAAATGGCTGTTCCTGAGATGTGTATTGTCTCAGATGAGTGACTATCTCTTAATGCAGTCAGGAAAAGATAAATATTCTGTGGCTTTCGCAGGGAAGCACTCAGGGTTCAATCTTAGTTTTTAGGTTTACGGTGAAATTCTATGTCTCATTCCTTCCTTTGCACTGACAGGGTGCATGCACCTGTGACTGTGTGATGAAACAGTAGGAGGCAACGTTGGTATTCAACTCGTGTTCCCTGTATCAGCTCACCAGCCAAGTAGGTACCTACTTACACATGCTGGAACAAGAACCAGGCATGTGCTGAGCTTGCTGGAACAGTTAGTTACTACTTTGCTGAAAGCCGCATCCGGGTTGGCAGAGGAAGGCAGAAAACACCTCCAGTTTCAGGACCAGTTTCTGGAACTTCCCCAGTCTTTAAATCTGAAGGTGATAATATTTCTTTGAATTAGATTCAGGATCTGCCAAAAATGTGTTTAAAAGACTTATTCTCATCATTGTTTTTACAGGAATAAAATCTCAAGCCATTCACAGAAAAGTAAACTGTATTATTTTGTAATTACTGGGCATGATGCTACATGGGAGGGGAGGCCACACTGGATTTCTTCCCGAGTGACAGTGGGCACTTCCTTCACACACAGAATGTGCTGCTGTAGTGGTACTCACAGCCCTTTCTCCTCCAGTTCAGGTCTCGGGCACTCTAGCACTTGTGCCACTCAACGTGTGGTGGAAAACATTCAAAAGCCAGATACTATCTAATGTATTTATTTTTGCTGTTGTTGAAGGGGGAACTGAGGCTTTGAGGGTTAACAGACACTGTAAGCTAGATATAAAGCTAAAGTGTAAAAGCTGAAGTCAGTGCAGAAGATCAGCCAGGTTATCAATGGGTCTCTTTCTGACTGCGATAGCTGGCAAAATCGCTTGTCTGTCAGATCTGGTAGCAGCAAAATTTGAATGTCTTGTTTATATATATATTAGTCGGCATTACAAAGGCCCCGAGCAGTTCTGTGTCTTTATTTTATCCATCTTGTTTGTTTGTGTCAGGATATTGGTTGGTAAACTATAAATCATCAAGCTGTTGGCAGACAAATCAGACTTTTTAAAAGGCAACAAAGAGTTGATGTACATCAGAAAATGAAGAAGAGTGATCTGCCTTGAGGAGGGATGTTTTCACTCAAACCTTGACAGTGAGTGTATGTCGGTTCATAGTGTATTTCAAACATTCTTGCACTTAAAATATTTTCAGAGCACTCAGATTAAAATCGCAGAGAACAATAGTATTATATGCTTGTATGTAAGTTTGACTTTGTTTCATGTTAGTCGTAATAGAAAACAGCAAATACAATATTCACTTAGCATCTGTAATTCAGCCATGTTCCTTACTCGCTTTGGATTTTGGTAAGTAATTTGTTGGACTGCTTACAGGCCCTGGAGAAAGTCTGCTAATTCCACCCCAGAAAAACTTCTGGAGCGTGACCTTGCCAAACAGAGATAACAACCCCTTGGTTGGTTGTTAATTTTTCTGTTATGGTTTTGGGGTTTTTTTCACATCTGAAAATTTCCTAGTTGGAAGGTTACTGTCTGAAATTAAGACTTCATATTTATTTTTTCTTATTTTATCATGTTCCACTCTACTTTTGTGGTATTTTCCGTAGATACATGGACCACCCAGTTGTTTTAAGCCAGCTGTCAAAATAACTTTCAGTAAGAGGATTGTGCTTAGTTTTGCAGGATGTAGCTGTACAAATGGTTAATGTGTATCCAGAGAGCCTGGATATGGCAGACCCATGTCTTAAAACTAACACCACCTTAGAAGGCTCAATTAGCTCAGTTAGCTCTATTTTTACAAGTCTAATCTCTACATGTGGATGGATTTTGTAAATTATTTGTAAAGAAATGTTTTACGTGACCTAACTAGTAAAAATCACAGACTTTTTCTGTTTGAGTTAGACTGTCCGGCATTTAAATAATTTCTGGAAATGCTCATTCTCACCTTTTTAGCAGAGACTGGCTTTACCTGAACTCTTGTGCTCAGTCTGTCAGACATTGATCAAATAAGTCTCCATTCCCTTGCTACCTTGACTTTATAACCAAAATGTGGTCCTTTGTCCTGAATAAGGAATGGGCTAGTTTAGGACAGTTGTAAGTGCTTTCTTCTATCTGTAACAAATCTGCTATTTAAAACTAACACAGGAAAGTCATACGCAACTGTCCACTCTGTTCAGTCACCAAGCATTCATAAAAAGCGTCACGCTCTCGGTGTATTTTAAAATGTTATTTGTGTAACGTTGCTAGTCAGGAAATTTTAGGTCCTGACAGGACTTGGAGGTGGTGGTCTTGTAGCTGTTCTCCAGTTGACCCTGAATCTGATGAAATGTTGCTGTGTATTCACTCTTATTCTCAAGGCTTGTTTACTCCAGCTTTGTGTTCCTCCCAAACAGCATAAATTTTTACTTTATCTTGTTAAGGGCTGAGTAGTTACGAGATGTGTACGTTCCCAGTAGAAAAAAGCAGTGTCAACCAATTGATCTTTATCAGCTGCTGCAGAAGTGGGTCTTGAATACTGATTTGCTTCATTTCTGGATCCAATGAGAAAACCACTGGGAAGGGTAGCTGCTCCTCTGCTGCACTGAAAGGTCTGGAAACAACAATAAAAGACCATTCTGCCCCTCAGGAAGAATAGAAATGTTTTACAGCAATAAAAGAAATCCGTCTCAAGTGAGTGCCAGGGGTGGTGTCAAGTGTGGCTCTACGTGGTACTCAGGACGGTAGGGAATGTGCTGATGTTTGGTTTAGTATTAGGCAGTCCTGCAAGGAGCAGGGACTTGGTGATGCTTATGGGTCCCTTCTAACCTGAGATCTTCTGTGATTCTGTGTAACGAGATTTTAGGCTGAATGAGAATCTAACTCTCACTGTGGCCCTTTCTCCCAAGTCAAGCATTACATGTTTGTTTTTGTTTGCCTAAGTCATTGCACAACCAGGAAGCGGGAGGGTAAGTTGTTTGCTTTCATATGAAGGGAAGTTTATTCGTGAAAGATGCAAGTAAAATGCACCACTGCATAAGGCTTCCAGATGATGAGAACTCCGGTGTTTGGAAACCTTCAGCTTTTGCCTCAAATATTTTAGGAAATTTTATGTAGCTTGTAAAGAATTATTCTGTACTGAAATGAATTTCTATAGGCTTCTTTGTTTCAAGAGCCTTCCTTACTATATAGGACCCCTCAGTATCTATTACTAAAGTGTTCAGGTTTTGCTTGGGGTTTTTTTGTGGTTTTTTTTCTTGTTTTTCTTTGTTGGTTTGGTGTTGGGTTTTTTGTTTTGTGTTTTTGTTTTGGTTGTGGGTTTTTTTGTGTTGTTTTTTTTTTTTTTTAAGCAGGGGCTATTAACTTTAAAACCAGTTAGAATTACTTGTCAAAGAGAAGGTTTTGCCCAGCGCTCTGTAAACACTCTGACTTAAATATGACTGTGATAGGTTCATCCCAGTCTAGAGTTATTTCCTCTGTCTTGAGCAGGGTTGATTTCCTGGTAAATCAGTTCAGTCTACTAAACCAGGAGCTAACTAACCACGTCCCCCATTCCCCTCACAACTGCTTTTAGATGATTAAGAAAAAAGGTCTCACTGCAGGGTTCTGTGAGGGATGGTAGCAGTACAAGGACATTGGGAGGGGAGGGAGCTGTAGCAGCCCAGCGCTATTAGGCTTAGGTCACTGCATAAATGAGTGAGAGTTAAAATTTATCATCCTCTCTTTTCATGGGACTCTCCACATAGCTTCTATATTTTTGTTCTCATTAGGTCTTTACATCCTTCATACATGTTCTCTAATCTTTCACACCACCTATACTGCTTAAGATGATGTCTATTTCATCACATCAATTTGGGAGAAAAAATATTTTTAATCAGGCCTTTCTTGAAAATATTTTTGGATGCATGAAACAAAGCATCTCTGTGTGTGACAACTTGTTGAGAACTGCCATGGGAATTGTTTGCCTTGGTGGGAATTATGTGTTCATAGATCCATAGCCTGAAAGGGGTTAAGTTTTGCTTCTTTCTGTTACTTCCTTTGTAGTCTGATTTTACTTAAATAAAACTTCTTTTGCGCTTGCATATTCATGATGCATTTGGCACCATCCCACATGGTCTGTCCATAAAACCTCAGTGTCCCAGGTTTAGGCAAGTTATTATTATTCAGGTATTTATTGTTCTTACGAATGTTGTCAAATGTGAGCCAAGTGCATTCTTCACAGCCTTCCTAATATTTAAGTGACTTTGATTGTATTGTGTGTCTACACAAATGTATCTGAACGCACTTCAGTATTCACTGGTATGTTGTGCCAGCTAAATTAGAGGTGTTGGAATTTGTCAGATTCCTTTTGTGTCCCTCCCCCAACCATTTTTCCAGAGCCTGAGAAACCTATTCTTCTGAAGAAGAATGTTTACACAACTTTGCATTGGTCACCAAGTACATGAAGCTTTGATTCTGAAGGACTAGAGAACAGCCAAGCAGCAGTGCTTTTTATGCTCTTGGCAGTGTTAACTCTTCAGTTTATTTATGGTAGTAGTAAGCATAAGGATGAGCACACAGGATATTTTTATATTTGCAGAGGATGGTTCAAAGCTAAAGTACTGCTTGTCTGCCATTTGCAATCAGCAGCAGCCAGTGTGGAAGAAGGACTCCCTGTAGGAAGTGAGGTAGTTGCTGTAGTTGATAGAGGACTCTGTTCCAGGAGCTGTCTTGTTCGGATTAATTCTCTGCCTGTTGCCAGATCTTGTCTGTAGGTCTTTTTCTTGAGTTTTCAAGAAGGCTGCAAAGAAGCTACAGCTTTCAGAAACACAGCATTGCAGTTCACATGCTACGTGCCAGAAGTATGTTTCATTTCTGCCCCTTACTTCCAGTATCCCTGGTTTGCAGGCTGACCTTTCAGTGAAGCAGTTGTTCAAAATGTGAATTCTTAAATACAGTAGTTGGTGTGGCTACATTGTTTGGACATTCCCTTTAGATTCCAGCAGAAAATCCCCTGAACACAGCTATGCATGATGTTAAAAATTAACATCGCCTTTAAAAGATACTGGAAAATATTCTGGGAGCACTGGCTTTTTTAGTTTGGGGCATGCTGATGGATATGTCACATTTTCACACAGAATTTAATAGTAATTGGAAGTGTTTTGTCTTGAAGTTTTTTTTTACATTACTCCCACTAGAAAACAGCTCTCAATATCATGCTGATTGGTGGGATCTGTGAGGAAACAGTATGTCTGCTTGTACTGTGCCTGTATCTTCAGGCTTGCAGATGTTGGCATGCTATGCATCAGCAGGATATAAACTGTTTTCAGAAGCTTTTCCTTCATTTTTGCTTCCCAGCGAAATTAAGTCAGCAGCATATATATAGGACTGCTTCTGTGAATCTTGAGACGCCAAGGATGTCAAATGTGAACCTTCAACTGTAAAAAGGCTTGAATTCAATATAACTTCTTTGGTTTGTTTTGTAATTATATCTTTGGTAATTGATACTCTTAAGTGTGTCCTGCCATGGTGTGGTTGGTAACCTCTGCAGTTTCCCACTGTTCAAACAAGCAGGTGCTTGAGTTGAAAAGCAAAACTTGTTCCAGTGCTTGACAACCCTTTCAGTGAAGAAATTTTTCCTAATATCCAATCTAAACCTGTCCTAGCACAGCTTAAGGCCATTTCTTGTTGTCCTATTACTTGTTACTTGAGAAAAGAGACCAACACCCCCCTCACTACAACCTCCTTTCAGGCAGCTCCAGAGAGCAATAAGGTCCTCCCCTGAGCCTCCTTTTCTACAGACTAAACGACCCCAGTTCCTTCAGGTGATCCTTGTAACGAGAGCCTTCACCAGATTCACTGCCCTTCTTTGGACCTGCTCCAGCACCTCAATGTCTTTCTTGTAGTGAGGGACCCAAAACTGAACACAGCATTTGAGGTGTGGCATAGAAGTATGACTACAAAAATTTTTTTGATGTGCCTTCTCACTTTCAGAGCTATTGTGTTCTTGGGAGGCAGTGGAAGGATGCCAAAAGATCTAAGGACAGGGAGGGGAGAACTTGCCAGTACTTGGTTTGTGAATGAAAGAGAAATGAGGTTTTAATAAAAGGAAAGTGACATGTAAATGCTTTCTTCCAGTTTTCACCTGGCGGCAACGAAAGGGCATGCAGAGTGCCTCAGGATTATGGTGACACATGGTGCAGATGTGGCAGCCCAGGATGGTGCAGGTATGCCTCTGTGAACCTACACATACAGCATAGTACACTCAGTTTGCCTATATAGTTCTTGATGTGCGCAGTGCAGCTACAGATTTGACAACACTGCTTTTCCCCACGCATCGTGTGTAGGAAAAGCAGTTGTAACATTTGCAGGTTTAGGCATACTTGTTTTTCTGCACATAAGATTCAGATCCTAGAGCCCTTAAAAACTTTTGCCCTAATACTGTAAATGTCAGCATTTATAGTGGAATCCAGATGTGAAATAGCTGTTAAATTTTTATCTTATTTATTTTTAAATTAAAAAAAAAAAAATCCCACTCCACCAACTCTTTCTGTTAACCTCATTTGAGGCTTTTTATAGGTCAAATCAAGGTCTTTGGTGTTGCTTTTATGTGTATCAAAGCTATTAACCCCATTAATTGTACAGGAGTTGCAGTAAGACATTTCCTCAGGGTTATGATATAGTGCAAAGAGCTGATACAGGCCAAAACAGAGCTGAGAGCTATTAAGTATGTTGTTTCACCCCTCAAAAGTCCTGTACCTTAATTACTACTCCACTAGAAGAATGATGGGAGCTGAATTCGCAACTGCCAAAATCTTCTTAATAGATTTCAGTTGACATGTCTCTGGAATCCATGCCTAGCATTTTCTCTGGCTGGCTAGAGTTGCCTGAGTAAGGTGTCAGCATTCTGTCTCTTCAGTAATGATCTATAAATGTTAGTCTCACGGGTTCTGTTTTGGCCACCAATTGCAGCCTGAAGGAATTTCTGTCATACATGGAAATTATTTGCCTCTATAAGGAAACATCTGTGATAGCGGAAGAAGTGTTCAGATTATATATAATGATAAGAGAATATATGTACCTGTTACAGACTATTATTCAGAATTCATACTTCATCTTGCCTCAGGATTTATTAGTTATTTGGATAATAAGAGGTTGCCTGCTGTCACCTGAGAGTGTTGACCCAGTATGCATTAGGGAAAGCCTTGTCTGTAATAGTCACATTATTTACAGTGAGATTCTACTGTCACAAGTGCCTCTGTCTATATTGGGTACTATATCTTGGCTCCTTTTCATAGTTACATGGATAATTTATTCTTTTGCTATCTTGCTTCTTTAATTTTTCGAATGCTCTGTAGGATGAAACTAGAGGAGAGACTGCAGTCTTTCATCATAAATCTATAATCAGTAAATCACTGTATTGCATAGATAAATATGAGCTCACAGTTGCCAAATAAATTAACAGAAAAGGGAATCTACAAGATGCAAACCGAAGCCAGCCTGTGTTCTGAGTCCTCTTCTATGAGCACTCCGCGGCTGATACAGATTCAACGTAGGGGTTTGTCGGGGCTGGTTTTGCTCTTGGTGCTGGGTTCCTTTTACATTGCCAAGTGGGAGAAGTCATGAAGACACTTGGCAGACATCTCTCTGCAAGGGAGGCTGAGTAATACAGGCAAATTGTTTTTTAAGAAACAAAACATAACTGCACAATCTGAGACTTACTTCTGCCAAGGTATAGCCTGATACCATGTTTGTGTCATTCCTTTATATGAAGCTAGACATTAAGATTGTTGTATTAACTGCTTGAACAACTGTCTGTTGTGAATACATGCTGCTTGATGTAGGTATTTGTTTTATATCCTCTCTCTACTTTTCATGTGTCATGATAGGAACAAGATGGATAATTCAAAATTCTGCTTTTGTCATAGAAGTGTTTATTCCTATGCTTTGACATGATTGAATAATTTGCTTTGGTTTCATTCATCTAGGGCACAGTGCTTTACATCTTGCAGCAAAGAACAGCCACCCTGATTGCATTAAGAGATTACTTCAGGTAAAGTAACAAATTGATTTTGATTTTTTTAAGTTTTCCTTTTGTTTCTCTAGATTGGTTCCACCAGATATGGACACGTTTCCTGCTAATAATCTGCATCACACTCCTATACTGTTGTCCTGTGTCCTTGCAATCAAGAGGGGTGCTTGAGTTTAAAGACCTTTAGGCACTGTGAATGGATGATAAAAAAACAATGTGGTGTCTTCCCTGAGTGGTCCACAATTAGCAATTTTCAATGTGCAGCCGATCTGACATAGCAGGGTTGGGTTTCAAGCAGGTTGCAGCTTCTGTCTACCTTCCTGTGTCTTGTCTGTGTGGTTGGATGGCTTGGAAGTAGATGGGTTAAGAGGTGCTGGGAAAAGGGTCTTTCACTTCTTGGGGGGATGGGGGGTTGGTACTGTTCCGCTGGAATACTTTCTGTCTGGTGATGACCATAGAAATGTCTGTCCTGTTTAAAGTCAATGGGAGAAGAAACCAAAGTAGTTTAGATGCTAAAATATGGAAATACCTGAGTCCTTGATGAAATGGGGTAAAGGACAGTGAGGGGTTAAAGGGAGTAGAATGGGGAAGGAAGATGAGAAACTTAAGATTCTCTTGGTATTGAGGCTGAAGATGTTCATTGGTAAGTGAGGAGAAACGTAGTCTATCTCAGCTCCATTTCAGAAAGCCAGGTGAGTTTTGGTGGAGGCAATCAGAGGAATGGGACAGATTTTTAGGAGTTTGGAGTTATCATTAAGACTGAGGCTCATACTACTGATGAGATAATGAAATAATGACTAATTCTGCTCAAGCACAGTGGTGCAGAGAGAGAATGGATCTCGTATCCCAGCCTCCAAATTGCTTTTCCCTGGTTACCTCAGGCTCTCCAATTGTCCTGTGACTGACCCCTGTCAATGTCTCTGACAGTACTGGGTCCAGTCCCCATGCTTGTTGCAAGCTGACTTGTTTCTCCACTCCTGGCAAGGGTTGTCTTTAACCACTGAGCCTCCCCTCTTCAGGATTTCTTTGTGAATATCTACGACTTCTAATGCAAACCCATTTACAGCATAAACGGTGACATCAAGCTGTCACTGATGGTATCACATGCAGCAGCATGATCAACTGCAACTAGATGTGTGTTTAATACCAAATATCTGCTGTCCCTTCACTTACTAGATACAACCACAGAGTGCTTTTGGTGATATTTTCCTAATTTTATTGCAATATGCAAATTTCTAAATATGTTTGTTAGTGCAAATACATTGTTATTATTCTCCAGTAATTCATGTTCTTTGGATTGCTTTCTTGGTGATACAAACTGTACATGTGAAGAATGTCTAATCTTGACATGCTAGAGTTGAATTAAAACAGGCTAAATATTTTATACAGGCAGAATCTTGATGTTTCTGTTATAGAATGTGGTAATCTATGTGAACCTGTTTTCCTAGAAAATTGTAGAAGTGTTGGAGGCACTGCTACGTTTGAAAGGCAAAAGCTCTAATGTTTGGTTTTTAGAAGCCAAATATTTCAGGGTCTCATCTGCTCATGTCCAAAGAAGGGCAGTGAAGCTGGTGAAGGCTCTAGAGCACAAGTCTTACGAGGATCACCTGAAGGAACTGGGGTCGTTTAGTCTGTAGAAAAGGAGGCTCTGGGGGGACCTTATTGCTCTCTGGAGCTGCCTGAAAGGAGGTTGTAGTGAGGAGGGTGTTGGTCTCTTTTCTCGAGTAACAAGTGGTAGGATAAGAGGAAATGGCTTTAAGTTGTGCCAGACAGGTTTAGTTTGGATATTAGGAAAAGTTTCTTCACTGAAAGGGTTGCCAGGTGTGGTTGAGTCAACATCCCTGGAAGTGTATGACGTTTAGGGACATGGTTTAGTGGTGGGGTGCACTTGGCAGTGCTAGGTTAACAGTTGGATTTAGAGATCTTGAAGGCCTTTTTCCAACTTAAATGATTATATGATTCTTTCTTTGATGTTAACTAAAGCTAAAATTTTCTGTAACCAAAACCAAGTCTTGATAAATATTTGAATTTTACTTTTTTTTTTTTTTTTTTTTTTTTTAGTTTTTATAATTTATTACTTTGAAGTCTAGACTGATCAGTAGTAATAGGTGGCTTATAATACCACAAAACATTACTGGATTGATAATGCTTAAGTTTTTACAAATGCAAATGAAGCCGTATTGCCTTCAACAGAAATCACGCAAGACTAATTGCCTTAGGACATGGTTGCTTTAGCTCTTCTGTAATGTAAGAAAAAATCATGAAGCTTTTCTGAGGCAAAAAAGAGCATTTCTTTCCTTTTTTTTTTTCTTTCCTAATTTAAATTGTTCTAAAACTATAACATTTTTTAGGGCTATCTCTTTCACCGTATTTCCTATGGCTTCAATGTAAGCTGGTACCAAGAAAGGAGAGACCAGACTGACAAAGAGAGGGAAACTGTGCCTTTCTTCAATATTCTTTTCTGGAGCAGCTCATAAAACTTTTGTCAAACATGTTCAGTACCCTGTCTTTAGCATCAAACATATGTTTTGTTTTCTTGGTGTTTCTCTAATTGCTTTTTTCCCTTTTCCTTGGTGAACTGTGCAGAGTAAATGTCCAACAGACAGCACTGACAATTCTGGGAAAACAGCTTTACATTACGCAGGTAACTTCTTTGTTGAAAGCTTCTACTATCTCTTTTGTCATGCTTGATATTCCTAGTTCTTCAGCCTCATGGAGCTCTTTAGGTTCTAATTACATAAATGTAATGACTGCATCTGGTGATTTGCAAATTTCAGGTGTTTTTTTAGATAAATACTGTGACTACCGAATTTCAGATAATTACAGTTAAGAAGCTTAACTTACAAGTGCAGAGCAGTAGGAATATTTAAGATTAGGTTGATTTTGATTTGAGGCTAAAGATTATATCTTCTCATGCTAATTTCAGCCATGAATATTGGTTATATTTCTGCATGCAGCTTGCTGTTCATCCTTTTAATGTTTCTCTCCTTCCTTCTTAAAACAAAATAGTTTCATTTGTTTTTTCTTGGACCCCACTGTAATGCTGCAGTATTGCTAGTGAAAGCAGAGAACACAAATTTTGAAAATGGGGTTTAATGGACTTTCATGCTTGTTGGTTAGTTTGTTTGTTTGTTTGTTTTTTAGCTGTGTGTGGTTGTCTTCAGGCAGTTCAGCTTCTGTGTGAACACAAATGTCCCATTAACATCAAAGATTTGGTACGTACCACTTCTGTTTCTGTACTTCAGATACTTCAGGGCTTTTACCACCCTCCTCTCCAATCTATCTCAGGTGTAGCAGTTCAAAGCAATACTAGGCTTATATTTGTCTTGGATTTCTCTGGTGGAGGAGGTTCCTTTTGCAGCTTGCCATTGCAGAGGTGGGGAAGTACTTCACAATCTAATACAGTAGTGGCAGGATTTACTGCTGGTTAAGTTGCGGCATTGATACAAGTAGGTAGAATCAGTTCTGATACATGCAAAACATGATTAAAAGTCTTTCCATTGACTCCAGTAGGCTTTGGAAAAGGCCCATTATGTGACAGAGTGCTGTGGCATGCTCACAAAGCCCAAGCAGAGTATGATAAGCCTGAGGAGAAAAATTCTATTTCGTGTAGTCTAAAGGCTCAGGGACACTACATTCACTGCTAGGACATGTCTACAACCAGGCAGGTCTATTTTGGGGAATGATGATATGTAGAATCTGATGATAAAGGCAGGGGACCTGACCGAAATGAGGCACAAAAGAAAAAGAAAAAAAAAAAAACCAAAGTCATGAAAGTATTTTAATTTGTTTGTTTGTTTGTTTTTGACTTGGATCTATCTCCTCCTTATCTGGTCCTTCTAATAAAAAAATCTCGTTAAAAGGTTAGACCAAAAATTTCAGCAGATGCATTTTAAAGGTAGAAAAGGTTTGTTTAGTCTTAAGAAGAGATGTCTTCAGCTACATCATAGTTGATCATAGAGAAAAAGGAGCCAGACCAGCCTCAGAGGTACATGACAAAATGTTAAGCAGTGGTCAGAATTTGGCGGGGGGACCTAATTGGGAAATTCTAGTTAGGTACTAGGAAAAATAATCTCACCGTGAAGGTAGTCAGACACTGGAACCCAGAGACAGCATGGTGTCTCTGCCTTTGGAGATACTTAAAACTTGACTGGACAACTCTCTGAGCAATGTTCTGTGACTTAAAGTTTGCCTGGCTTTGGATTGAGAGCAAAGAGGGAGAAACCCCAGATGACCTTTAAGGGTGTCTTTCAACTAAGTTATTCTGTGGTTGTATGTATTTTTTTCCCTTGTACTTAGCCTAAAATAATTTTTGTTGTGGAGCTACTTAAAGGTATTGTGTAGTTCCAAAATCATCATGTTGTAGCTTTAAGCAAACACCAAAGGGTGTACAAACATCAAAAAGCATTCCTACTCCTAATGATTTGCATCCCCAGTGCTCAAGAAAGGAATTAAAGTAAACCCAGCGACATTACGGTACACAAGAAAAATGTACTAATGGCATGTCATTTGTGCTATATAGAAGTAAACTTCATAGCTGACCTTTAAATCTAAGAGTGATATTTGTAAGTGAATGGCTTGTTGATAGTTTCTTTGAACATGTTCCTAGGATGGAAACATACCTCTGCTGCTTGCAGTACAAAATGGTCATATGGAAGTCTGCAAATACCTTCTGGATCACGGAGCAGACATCAACACGAGGGATAAAAGTGGAAGGTACAGCAAGTTAACTTGTTAATTCTTCCCCAAGACTGACTGTCAAATGATGCTTCCTTCTCAAATCCTTCCCAAAATAGTTGTTAGGTGAATAATGCCTTCTGTACTAGACAGCATATCCCAATTGTTGAGAAGGCTTACAGAATTCTGCCTGAAGGGAAAGGTGAAACAGAAACCATGCAACTATAAATCTAGATGTGCCTGTAAGATTTCCCTTGGGCTACTAGAGCAGTAAACCCTGTTTTTAAACAATTCCTACAAGAATCTGATTGATAGCACTTACCCACACATCAGTTTGTACATGTCCCAGTTTTAAATGCTGCTCTTTTCTTGGCGTGAATTAGTTTCTCCAACTTAAATCCTAAAACTGTTACTTGGGAGTAACTTCTGTGCAGGGTTCTGTTTTCTACCATAATGCAGCCACAGCAGAAAGAGGAAAATACAGTGAAGCTATATAGTGGAGTTGCTGTCACCTTAGAAGGTGCAATTTGGATATTTGTTGCATTAATAGTGTGTATGTCAGAAAATTGTTTTTGTAAAGCAACATCGTTGTTGTGAAAAAATACACTTTTTGGATTATACTTATGAAGGTCAAGAGTCTTCAGAAATCATGGACTGTTTTATGAACAGTTGATTAAACTGTGAAGGTAAAGCACGGCGCTCCAAAGACTTGGCACTTATGCTTGATAGCTATCCTTATCATTGTATGTGATACAATGCTCTTACTGTTCTTGGGCAGCACCTGGGAAGGTAAGACTGGGCCCTAACTTGTATTTTATTAGTGCAAAGTTTATTAGAGCACTCTTTGTTGTAAGTTGTCTAAAGAAAACCCCTTTGTCATCTTGGTTGGTTTGAATGGCCTCATCAGTGCTTTGAACTTGAGGTGCGGCCCACTGTGAGACCTCTGCCTTCTCCTCACTCTTTTAGTGTTCAATTAACAGACAGTGTAAAGAGTTGCTAGTTTAATTGGATGAAGGCAATTCTGTCATAGATAGGACAGACTTGCATTTTTATATTTTCTTTTTCAAGAAAGTACTGTGTGTAGAAGCAAGAAAATGATACGATGTGGAAAATACAATTTTACTTCAGGCTTTCCTTCTGGTGAGAAAAGTGCCTACTCTGGCATGTCATGTTCACAAAAGTGGTTAAGTTTTTGCTGAAAAAGGAGAAGCCTTATTGGGAGAGGAAGGGATACCTTTGAAAATGGCATCTCCAATTTCCTATCTTGTACAGACTAAGGGAATTATTTTGGTAATCTAAAACCATCCCTGTGACTCTGGAGTTGTTATCCAAGTGGCCTCTCACACTAGTTCTTAGCACAGCGCTGCAACAGCCGTCACTTCTCCAGGGCTCACCCATTACAGGGAGTATATTTAATTCCTCAGTGAAATGACTGTCTTTAGTATCTAGCAAATATTATCATTGTAATAACTTTTCAGTTTTATATCTGCACTGAGAAATGTGTTTGCCAGTGAATTTGGCCAACCTGTTAGGCACGTTTTCATGTTGAGAAGGGAGAATTATGCCCAAGAAGGAAACCAGTATTGGAGCATGCATGAAAGGTGGGCTTCTCTGTGTCTTTGTAATTATTCTGTGAATCTCTTGTGACTCCTTCAAATAATTGAGAAAAACTGGTACAACCTGTTGGGAAAACACTTCTTTGGTATGCCACCCTCACTGTAGGATCTGGCACTCTGTCTAGCTGCCCTGTGTTGGAGAGAAAATTGATTGTGCTCTAATGAATTTTATTATTTTTTTAACTGAAAGTAGATCAGGATTTGAAGCCAAACCCAAAGAAGAGCCTTGAGATTTATGAGATTTGTTTAGCTTTTTGGTTGAAAACTATTTGTCTACTTTGTCTTAAAAGTGACATATGAAGGAGAACAGCAATGAAATAAATGCTTTTGTGTTGTACCATCCCTTGTAGAGCTGTAACTGGAGTGTGGCAGTGAGATTTAATAGTCTGTCTTTACCCTGGAGCCATTTCTATGTACAACTATTCTTTTAGCTTCAGCTACCCATTTTCAGAAATGTTTGGAGACCTGTGCAAAGCAAGCCAGGCCTTTGCAGAAGATACAGCTGGAAAGTATGGGGAAGAGGAGGAGGGGCAGGCAGGTGTTTGTGAAGAGAAAAAACAGTTACATGTATGTGTTGATACACATGTTGATAAAGTCTTGAATTTTATTGCACAATAACAGTCAAACTATTTTTTCCTTAAAAAATGAGCTGCTGCTTAAAGAGTACATGCTTGACACTTATCCTGTGTGTGTTTTGTTTTGTCCAGAACTGCTTTGATGATGGCTTGTGAAGCTGGTAGCCTTAACATGGTGGAAGCCTTGCTTAGGAAAGGTGCAGATTTCAGTTTAGTAGATGTCTTTGGACAGAATGCCCTGCATTATTCCAAGCTCTCTGAGAATACAGGGATCCAGAATCTCCTATCATCAAAGTTCTCTCAGGATGTGGGTACGTAAGAGACACTGATCTGCAGTTTGTCACTTCTTGAACCAGCTACATGTATGTTTAGCAGTGAAAAAATCTACTTCATTGAAAAGTTTCAGAAGCCAGCTTCAAGACGGTCTGTCTGGCTGAGTCTTCCCAAATGCAGGAACATGTGGCCTTTGCTATAGATGGTAATATTCAGCAGAGGATAAAGCACTGAGCCGGGCAAAAAGAGGTGTTTTGGAGAAAAAAAGTAAGCTGATGTAGCAGCATTGTGAAGTCTTGCATACAGTTTGGAATAGATCCTTTTTTGTTACAGGAAAGAATATGTGGAACGTATAGCTCCTCAGTAGAGGGGTTGGAGAAGGAACTAATGCAGGCAGAGGGTTTTATTGTCAAGCTAAGACAAATTTCTAAAGTAGGAAGCTAATATGCAAGATTGGTACAAGACTATAGTAGAATAAGAATTGTCACAATCCTTCAAACTTCATCTCAGAATGAAACTCCAAAAGCAGTAGAGAAAGGACATAGTTCAAATGGAATTTCAAATTTGAAATATGTTTCTCAGGTTTCAGACAGGAACTCAAAAGCCAAAAAAAGTATTTATGGTGTGGGAATTAGAGCTGAGAGATGGGTTAGGAACGGTTTTCTTTGGTAGTTGTTCCTAATTCCACTTTTCTTCTTCACAGATACAAAGTCCTTGACAAAAGCAAAGCAGGTATTTGTCCTTTTGGTTTTAAAAATGCTTAGGCTCTATAGACTTGTAGCTTAAGAAAGAATAGTAACTGACATAACTAGAAGCACTAGTAGATGTCACTGTGAGATGCACTGCCATTGACTACTCTGTAATGTGAAAGGTTTTTGTTGCTTATTGAAGTAATGTGTTTCAGGAACATAGCTTTTAAACTTAGTTTCTCTCTGTAACAGCAGCCAGCGTCCTCAGTGAGAAAAGGGAGAGAGTGTGTGCATGTGCATGTGTGTGCCTGGAAGACAGGCCACTTTTCTCATGTGTAAGTGCAGGAGCTTGGCTTTTGCACTCCTTATCTGTTTAAAACGTAAAGATAATCTAGAAAAGCTCCCTTTTAAAGGGAAGTTTCTGAAACATAATTGAAGGTTATCCCTGGTTACATCTTACTCGAGACCCCCACCTGTGAGTATCCCAGCAGATTTAGGCAATTAGATTAGTTTGTTGCACCCCAAGATATGGTATTAAACCAATGTAAGTAGACCTTGTAGACCTGATGGCGACTGGAAAGGGGATGAGGGTGTAGTGCATTGGTTCATTCCTTCTCTTGAGTGGAGAGAGATGTTTTTCAGGGAGCTCAGGCATAAGCTGGTGGAAAGGGAAAGATGCAGCTGTTAAGAATGGCATGACTGGCCTGTGTATGAATGGAAATACTTAGATCACTAGTGCTAAACCTATTGTCAGCTTCTGCTTTTTCACTAAATCTTGTTTGTTTTCACTGAAGCATGGATTACAAGGGGGCAGATTCTTGTTGTCAGGCATGTTTAATATCTTTGTGTTAGTGGACACGTAGTCTTTACATAGAAAAAAATAAGGCACTGCATGATCTGCTAAAGTTGATATTAATGTGGGATTTTATTTTTCATTTTTTATAAAAAAACTTACTCAGACTTTACTAACCAAACTAACAAACCTACCTTTTCTGGCTGGTGAAACTTTCAGCATGATCAAGGCTCTAAACTAAGTTCAGAAAGAAGTGGAACTCCAAAAAAACGCAAAGCCCCACCTCCTCCTATCAGTCCTATTCAGGTAAAGAAAAGACCAATTTTGAGATGCTTTTAGGGGGTGAGAAGTGTTTTGAATATTATGTGAACGATGTGGGCTGGATTTGCTCTGCCACTGTTATTTTATGTGCCTGTCTTACCATGAGTGCTTTTCCTGACATTAGGATGACACCATGAAAGCACATGTCAGTTAGGTTAACTAAGCAAAATTGCTTGAAATACAGGATGGTCTAAGATAGAACTGTAAAAACTTTACTGTACAACTGCTTCTTCCATCTACAATTAAAGGTCTCCTGGTTTTGCGACTTCCATAAGTAAATAATCATGTATATTTTAATTATATGTATATATGTGCACATTAGTGAGTGTGTGTGTATATATATATGAAAGTAAAATACTTGGATTCATATAGTATCAAAATGTAGCTTTCCAGTTAGGTTTAATGTTAAACTGGAATGTTACCTGTGTAACAGCTACAGTGCATATGTAATACTGACTCAGAAGAGCGCTAAATAATTAGATGTATTCTTTGACACTAACCTGTTGTTGTGACTTATGTTAGTGCAGGCAAAAATACTTTTGTGTGTGTGTCTGTGTATGGGCAGATATTAGAGAGGTAGGTATATGTACATGTATGTATACATATCTATTTATATAAAATCTTTTACAGCTTAGTGATCTGTCCTCTTCACACTCATCAACTTCCACTCCCATGACTGGAAAAGGGCAGGCTTTCTTTGCTGATCAAGTGTGCAAGGTACCAGTTTTCTGTTCTTATGAAGCTTAGGGAAGGAGAGTATAGTATCTTCATAATCTGTTTTGCTGACTGCAAAGTACCCTGTGAATTGGCTGAGTTTTAGGAACAAAAAGGAATGCTAATCTATTTGTGTGATTTATAAAGCCAGTGTGGATTACTTTAAAGTTTACTGAATATGTAAATGGAATTAGTCATAAATTAGTTAGTATTTAGGAATATGGTTATGAAAGTATTAATGCTGTGAGAGCTCATTACTTAATACCAGTAAAGTGCATAGCATTGTGCAATGCAAAAAGTAGAAACTCTTTCACCAAAAGACATCAGGGAAATGGTTTAGTGTGTTCTGTCTGATCTTTACTTAATGATACTGAAGATTTTTTTTTTTTTTTTTTTAATACATGACAGAATATTGCTATTAATTATCACGGGGCCTGCAGGCTTCCAAACTATCCGTAAGACAGTTGCCCATATTGCATTAATATTTAGAGAGAACTGGTCAATGGAATGTGAATGCTTTTAGCAGATTTTGAAAATACTGGCCCCATGCTACAATTAAACAAGACCTCAGAAATAAAAGAAACCCTCTTTGCCAGGCTTTATCAAGCGACATCTATACTGTCTATACTTCCCAGCTTTACATCTGCTTTCTGTGAAAGTGTTTTCTTTTGGTGTCTCAGCAGGAAGAATTCATCTCCTTGCATCGAGATAATAAAGATGGACTGACTGACAGCACAACAGGTATACAATAACACTTAATCCTTACTTTTGTATTTGGTGATGTGTTTTACGTGGTATGAAATGTTGAAATCTGGTCAGAAGTCCTCTTGTGCCTTTCCGCTTAGACTGTGAGACACAATAGGTATTGGTAGTAAAGTTTAGTAATTCCACTAGCAGCTTGCTAGCAAAAACCTCCTGTTCCTGTTCTGTGATATTAACACATTTTTGGGGAAAGAGTTTCTAGGGAACGGTTTGCTTGCTAACTACGCTTAGTAGTCATGGGAACAAACTATTTAATTTGAAAGGTTAGAATAACTAACTAGCTAGCATTTCAGCTTTTTGAAAGGTTTTGAGTCTTTTGTTTGTTTGTTTGTTTGTTTTCTCCAAAGGCACTGATAGTTTGTTGGATGCGAGTTCTGAAGCTGACCAGCAAGATCTACTTCTGTTGATGCAAGCAAAAATTGCTTCTCTGACATTGCACAATAAGGAGCTGCAGGACAAATTACAGGTGGCAAATTTTTGTGCTGTTCTAGTGCTCTCTTAATCTACTAGCAGAACAAAGAACTGCTTACCATTTTAAAGAGATGTACTGTGAAGATAATTTAATAAGCTTGTTGGTGGTAAGGTCATGGAAATACTCTGCCCCAAAGGATTAAATAAGTGTTTTGATCTTCCCACTTTTCCCATAAATTACTGAATAATTTTGTTTATTATGATAACGACATTCTAAAAGATGATGTTAACAGTTGTGTTAGCAGAACTTTAATTTGCATAGCTTTGATTATTAGCTTATGGAGGTCAGCCCAGACTTTCAGAGGAGTTTGGCACTTACTGTCTTCTCTCACTGCAGATGACTAAGTGGGAGCAGCTGGGTTTTGAATTTTTCTTCCATGGAACTTTAATTGTCTGTCTCTGTAGGATGTGGCAAGATTTCCTTGCTTACTCTATTCTGAAAAATATAATCCTGTACTTGCTTTCCTTGTCCAATTGTTTGCGTTTCTTTTTGCACAGGAGAGAACGCCTAAAGAAGTGGATTCAACTGTGGCATCTTATCATTCAACCCAAACAGAGTTTGAGCAAACAGCAGATCGACAAAATGAGTTCTCAGCTGAGGAGCTGAAGTCTGCATCAAATGCCATGCAAATTCATGAAAAATTGACAAGCCCCAGTGAAGTAAAAATGAAGTACCTCCAGGAAGACTTAAAGGATGGGCAGAGGAAATCTGAGACTGTTGAAGCCAAAAGAAAGCACATAGAAGCTCATGTCCAATCTAGAGTCCCAGAAACAGATAATTTAAATAGCACAGACATTTCAGAAAATGGTTCTAATCTTAACCTTAAGTTCCAAGAAACTCAGAACACCTATGAAGAAGCTGTGAAGGAGGTTTTCAATTTACAAAGGCAAGTGAAACTGGGTCTTGTTTCTTCCGAAAGTGAAGAAATATGTTCTGATTCAAGTAGGTTGAAGGTTACATGTGGAGAAGTTGAAATGCTTAAGCAAGAATTGAAGAGAGTGTTGGAGGAAAGTGAAAGACAAAAAGAGAAAGTGAGAGCACTGCAGAAGAAGTTTGAAGAAAGAGAGCAGAACACGGCAAGCAGATTGTCTGTGGAAGAGTGTGAGGAAATGAAGAATTCATATTGTTCAGTTATTGATAACATTAATCAAGAGAAAGCATTGTTGATTGAGAGGTACAAAGAAGGGCAGGAGGAAATTAAAAGGTTACAGGACAAACTGACAAATCAGACACAGCTGGAACCTAGTGCTGAAGCTGGGGAAGTGAGAGATGTGATGCACAGAATGGTAGATGAGCTCAACAGACAACTTAGTGAATTGTCACAGTTGTACAAAGAAGCACAAACAGAGCTTGAAGACTATAAAAAGAGAAAAACTCCAGATGATATAGCTTTGGACTACATTCCTAGAGATGAACATGAGAAACTGATGCAGGTAACCAATTCTTTGAAATACAAAGCAGAGAATGAGTTATCAGAAATGAAATCCCAGTACACAAAAGTATTAGATGAAGCAGAAGAACTAAAGCAACTGCTAGACACTCAGAAACAAAACTCTTTGCCACTTACTGAACACCATCAGGTGATGAATGCACTCAGAAATACTGTAAAGGAAATGGAGAAAGAAATAAATGAGCTGAAAGGACTGCTTACCAACAAGGAAAGTGAAGTAAGAAACTTACAGAAGGAATTACTGGAAGAAAAAGCTGCAATTAATGAAGCAATGGTACCCAAGACTACATATGAAAAGCTCCAGTCATCACTAGAGGGTGAAGTGAGTGTTTTGTCATCTAAACTGAAGGATGTAATCCAAGAGAAGGAAAACGCTTCCTTAGATGTTATGCAACTGAGAAATGAAGTTTTGCACTTGAAAGAAGAGAAAGAAGGTATACATACTCTGCTTGAAGCAAAGGAACGGGAGGTGACTGGTCTTCAGCAAAAGTACCATCAAGCTCAAGAAGATCTTCTTGAAATGAAAAGATATTCTGAAAGCTCATCAAAACTAGAAGAGGATAAAGATAAAAAGGTTAGTGATTCACTGCAGTGGAGGGGTA
The DNA here is from genome assembly GCF_015220075.1 of Falco rusticolus. Lineage (NCBI taxonomy): Eukaryota > Metazoa > Chordata > Aves > Falconiformes > Falconidae > Falco > Falco rusticolus. Next base: position 71,741,383 of record NC_051210.1, on the reverse strand, counting down.
GTACATGAGTTCATACTGCAAATCATGTTGGATGGTGCATGGTGACCTAATAGTGGTGACTCTGTATCAGGTGTTACAGAGTGGAGGAACTTCTGAGTGCATTTGCCCATCTGAAAAAATCAAAGTCAAAGAAGTTTTAGTATGTTTAAATTTACAGCTGGTTTCCCTCCCCCCTGGGAGATATGCATGATCTTTCAGTTTATCTCTTTTAAGTTCTGCTTAGATTGGGTTCATGCTATTCAGGCAACTTAAGTCAAAGGGGATTTACAGCAGGAAGAGATTCCAGAAGAGACAAAAACCAAAAGATCAGAAAGGATCAAAAACTTGCTGTGATGATTTTACTATATTATCTCAACCATAGCATGACTTGACTATTCTTCCTCTGCAGCTACTATATCTGTCACTACAAATTTATTTATAAAAAGCTATGTATTTTGCTAGGTGTGAATAGCTGGCATATGCTTTGTATGTTTCTGTCTTGTATTCAGCAGCAGTATTTGTAAAGGTGTAAATGCAATCCTTGTTTGTAAATATTGCTGGCATTCAGAACAAGGAATGCATTTCGAATTGACTGGACTAGGAGGGGGTGTAGAGAAGCATTGTAACCCTTTGCTTACATGATATCTTTGTTTGTCCTTTGAGCTTATTTACATCTTGGTTTTACGTCATCTTAAATCTAAGTCACAAATAACCTCAAGACGAGAGCCATGAAAACCTTGCAGCTTTTCACGAAAACTATTTTTGCCTCCCTAGATCAATGAAATGTCCAAGGAAGTTAGCAAATTAAAAGAAGCATTGAACAGTCTTTCTCAGCTTTCCTACTCAACCAGTGCCCCCAAAAGACAAAGCCAGCAGCTGGAGGTGTTACAACAACAAGTGAAGCAGTTGCAAAACCAGCTGACTGTAAGTATGATAATTTGAAAACCCACTATTATTCCCAGTTCTCTGAGGATATGCATGCCATCCATCACTCTGCCTTATTTAAAAAGGAGCACAGTCATTGAGTACAAGGAGAGGAATTTTCATCCAGAAGTTCTGAAATTTCTCTGTTTCTCTGAAACATTTAAGAATCTGCAAGTCACAAATTGCTGCTTAGAAATGTGCGAAGTAAAGCAAACTGTTTTCCCCAATATATTTCCTCAGATCAATAGTTGAGCAAAGTTCCTGTACTTGCTATGTAATGTAGTGACCAGACCACCTGCTGAGATCCTAATTTTTGTAAAGTATGGCCAGTGTGCTGTAGATTTGTATGTTTTCTCAGGAACGTTCATCAGCCAAAGTGGTTTTGGTTTTTAAGCTAAAATAAGTTTGACTTTCTGGAAGAAAGTAGTCACTTGAAGGCAGGAAGTTTCAAGTAAAGCAAATCCATCTGTTTATAAGGAGCACAGTTTATTCCCTGAAATTCTGACCTGCTTAAAGAAAATTTTTTAATTGCATTTGTTTGTGCATGAAAGGCCCAGTCTTGTAAGCTAGGTGGAGTCGTAACTTCTATTTCCGAGAGCTTGCCTGTCCAAAGGAGCGCTTTAATTCACTGCTGAGGCTGAAAAGAAGGTGCTGCCTACCAGAGCCATTTCTTGAGAACTCTGGAGTGCCTCTGAAAGGAGAATCTGCAGCTTGACATGCTAAATGGCTTACCTGGTGTCTGCTTTCCTACAGAGTGGGGGGAAATAAGTAGGCAGTTAAATACTGTCAGTTAAAAGTCCAGACTGTTTCTTATCGCTCTCCACCAAGTCTGAAAGATTCCTTCATCTCCCACTGCTTAAGGACCAGCAAAGTAGTGTAAGATGTGAAGATATGCAATACATTAAGAAAGCGGGTAGGATTTAAAACGGGACAGAAGCAATCTTTCCTTCTGGTAGGCTACCTTTCCTAACAGCTTCATGTTTATTTAGAAAGATAGCTTCTGGGATGTGGCAGTCTGTGACCATGAAAAAGGAGGCTGGCTTTCCTTGTTAGAATGTCTGCTAAGTAACTGAGGATTTCATGGATTAAGGCCTTTGTAAGCACCTCCCTCTTCCCTGGGAAGGCATTAGCTGACAGGTCGCTGACTTCAGGGAAGAGCTCAGCTGCAGTTAGGGGCTAATTTGTCAGATTATTGTTGGCTTTTCTCGGTTCTGCTTGCTTATAAGGTCAGAAGTAGAGTTATGTGCACATTCCACATCTCTGCAGCTCAGTGCTTCTTACGACTGATGTCATCTCATCAGCTTTTTTACTGAGATAGGTAGAATTACAGTTTCTGTGGACCACACTTCCAAGAAAATTATGTTTTGGTTGGCTAGTGCCACAGTACTGTCTGAGCTGGTTTTCCATGCATGCATAAGATATGGCTCGTAATTCACCAGACCTCTCTAAATCTAGTTGGGGTGTTCTGAGTTCAACAGTTCTGAATGCTCTGTGACTTTCTGCCTGTTTTCTAGGAAACAAAGAAACAACATCAGGAAATTGTCTCAGTTTACAGGATGCATCTTCTCTATGCTGTGCAGGTATCATTGTGTATTGTCTGTTAGACGCTGTTGGTGTTTTAATGAGAGATGATTCTCCTGCAGATCTAGTAAGAACTTTGCATGTTTTATCTAAGACATTCTGCCCAAAAGGTATGACTGTTTAAGCACAAATTTAACACTGTTTCCTTTTAGGAAATTGATCTAATTACTGTACCTCAAAAATAGTTTGTAAATCTTCTTAAAGCGTAGAGACATGCTTGAATTCAGTCATCTTTTCTTCTTTCTCCCCTTGTCTAGGGTCAAATGGATGAAGATGTCCAGAAAGTGCTTAAACAAATTCTGTCGATGTGTAAAAGCCAATCGCAGAAAAAGTAAACAAAAAAGCCAAGGAAAACTTCCCATTTTTATTAATCCTGTTATGGGTGATTATCTAGATTTGCCTTAACATTTAAAATTGGCAATTTGCTGCTTTTGTGTTGTGTGCTGTTTGTGAGGTGGATTTGTTTGTCTGTCTCTACCACCTTCCTTGTGTGTTTGCGTGTGCAGTAACTAAACACGTGCCTGCTTTTCATATCCAAAGCGCAAGTATGTTCTTCAGGCTTTCTCCTTAGGCCACTCCCTGTCATGTTTACCCTGAAAGTATTTTCTAGCTTCCTCCAGTAGAGGGAGGTTAATCTGGAGTAAAGCACTCATGTTGCCTGGGTAAAGGTGAAACTCTCCATAAAGTCTTTTGTACTGTTTATAAGCTGTATCTTGTTATTGGGGATTTAACTTAGTTGATGTTGTAGCACTCAGATTCCTGACATTTTGCCATATGCAGTCTTTGGCAGAGCAGAAGTGAGCCTTCCAGCAGTGAGCAGAAGTAGGTATTTGTGTGAAGCCAGAACGTCAGACAGCTACTTAATGTTATTTAAGATTAACACACCGTAAGGTAGCTGTCCCAACCCATCCAATGCACTGAGTACACAAAAATCATACCATGCTTCATAGTTTCCTTGAACTGCCTGGTAGTGGAATGAAACTATTTCAAAAGGTAAAATCATTAGTTCATTGAAGTTCTGTTCAAAGCAGTACAGAAATGTCTGTATGAAACAACCCTTTATGATAGGTTTAGCTATCTATGCAAGTGTTGGCCATGAAGCTCAGGAACAAAACCAGAACATACACTTTAGACAAGGGATTCTAGTGAGCACAGGATGTTTACAGTGAATGTCAATGCCTCGTATTTCCTAACCTCACTTTTGTAAAGATCTTCTCTTCAGTATATTTTTATTGGCCCTCTAATGATTTTTTTGTAACTAAATCATTTTTTCTACATAATGTTTGCATTAAGCTTATTAACAAATATTTTTAGGTAATCGTGTTTCAGAGTTTCTGTTTATGCCCCCAAATATTCAGTAACAGTGAAGCATAGTGAAATGTGTTCAGTTTGTAAAAGATTTGTATGGAATAATAGACCTGTCTGTTAGTGTGATCCAGAGCAGTGAAGTGCAAACTGCAGTTCAGCCTGCTCTTCCAAAAAATGTAGAAATGATAGGGAAAGAACAGCAAAAGGTGTCAAAAATTTCTGCATGTTGTTTGTAGAGGCTAGGGGCATCAGTAAAAGCTTTGTCAGCACTTTTAAATTTTAAAGTCAAATAAAAATGCCTGATGTGGTATAGTATGAAATTATGGAAAAATTATTCTAAGCACACACTGCACTTGAGGGGATAACCATTCTAACTACCTTGCAGCTTCACTATCGTATTTTTTGTATTCCTGTTAGTGGATATGTCTCTAATAGAGAAATCTTCCAGAGCTATATAATCTATGAAGTTTATAGAGTCATAATATGACAAGAGTCGGCGGTGTCTCAGGCTGACTGGACTCACAGTGCACATATATCAGATAATTCCTAACCCTGGCAAAAATAAATGGATTTTAAAAGCAAAAAGAAAAACCACACCTTTGCCTCAGTTAGACCTTGGTGTTACTTTTTTGGGTGGTTTAACTAATGCCTGCTAGTTTTGAACAGTATTTTATAGGAAGATGGTTTTGAAAATGTTCCAAAGAAATGTGAAAAGAATTTCGCTGCAGCACTTCAAAATGAACAACAAAATTTTAAGCATGCTGATGCTGCAAAGTATAAAACTTGATGAACCGTTCAGTAGGTTGCCTGATGGATTTAGTAGTCTACTTTGTTTTCTTTTGTATATTTATTACAATTATCTTTGTGGAATATTGAAAATTATATACTACAGCATAGCAAGTTTCTTTATATGTAATTTACAAGAAATTTCCTTATGCAGCAAATAAACTATTTCCACTTTTTTCATCTTTGGTCTTTTTGTGCCTTCATTTAGGTTTTGTATTGAGGGAAATCTCACTATGCTTTTGATGCAGTGCAAATATGTTTTATATCTCATATTTAGATAGCTGTCAGATGTACTGGGTTTTCGTCCCTGAAATTGCAACTTGATTATTGATTTTATTCATCTGTCAGGTAGAACAGAATGCACTCCAAACCTCTTGCAAGCACTATGGCAGATTATGCCTTCTATCCGATTGGTAAGTTCAGAGACATTTCTCATGTGGAAATCCTGCTAGAGGTGATACACGTTTCCCATCCATCACTGGATGCATTCCAACTAAGTTTAACACTACATCAGAGCAGTAGCACAGATTGGTGAGCTCCTACAGGTTTTCAAAACTGCAGTTTTCTATCACTTAGCACTTCACACACAGAAATACAGTGAAAGTATATATATGTGTATATGCATATGGATATCTATAATTCTCTTTAAACTTAGCAATAGTTAGACAGTCAGCCCTGTTGCCTTTTATCATCTCTCCATCTTCTGAGTTTTATTTGAGAAACTAGCTTTTCAGTAACTTATTTGCTAATAATATCTTCCTGTCTGGGGGTGGAACACACAAACGGCAGGAATTGCTCCTCTTTGGGTTACATCCTGGGGGTCAAGTAACTCTTCGGTCTCTTGCAGAAAATTTCTGTGAGCTACTCAGTACTGGGTTTCCTTTGAAGAAGGCTACTGACAAAGTGGTATGTAGAATCTGTTCATGGTGAAATCGCCTGGCAGAGAAGATCACATCTGCTTTGATGGGGATTTTGGGTTTTTTTCTGCACAGTCCTACTTCTGGAGAACGGAGAGCATGACTAATAAGTGTCGTTTGCCTGAGGTTGGCTTTTTAGAGGAACAGGAGACAGAGTAAACCAGTTGCCAGGTGGTTTATTCAGGTACCTCCATAGGTAGAGGTATGAGGTAAGAAGCTACAGTTTCCTCATGCTGGCTGAGCAGCAGGCTCAGTGATGGCAGAAAGACCTGCTGGTTTCCCTGCTACCGCTTCTCAGGTCAGCTAAGTGGCGATGTGGCTATGTGTCAGCACAAGACAGCAAAAGCCGAGGGAAGGCCACGGCACTGCGTGCTGAGTGAGCCATAACACGGTGCCCTGGGAGAAGCGACCAAGAGAGGACCAGTGGAGAAGCTGGCAGGAGATCACCTGGCAGATGGTACATTGCTGCGTGGAGCTGCGATGTCGTTTCAAAGCCCGCTTCATCTTATGTGAGTTTTCCTGAGCAATAGCTGGCTGGAGGAAGGAAGTAGGTGGTGTGTAGATTTCACTGCTCTGAGTGTTCCAGAGCTAAAATAAATTGCTGTTGCTTGACATAGGCTGTGTTTAGACTGTAACAGCTGGTCTTGGGAGGCTTTGGTAGTGGGGGTGGGGTACCAGCCTAGAGTGCGCAGGAGGGAGGAGGATGAGCAAAGAGGCTGGAGGTCCATGTGGGCCACAGGAGGAGAGCTGCCTGACAGCGGTGGGGCAGGGATGTCCATGTGAGCCTTTCCCTGTCTGACCTGCCCCCAGGGAGGCTCTGGCTTGGGTTGGGCCAGCCAAAGTGACCTGAGGCTTTCTCCGTGCTGATGCCAGCCCTCATCGGAGCAAAATGCAGACATGAAAGGCTGAAGCAATCTGCCTTTAAGCACAGCAGAGACCCATGTGCTGGAGGGAAGAATCACTGGCTGGAGCAGTGTGGTCAGGCCTCCCAGTACAGGGCAGGTCCTGGAGCAGGGGCAGCCTCTTGTGGCTTCAGCTGTCTGTGGGTCCGGGGCCTCAGCCTGCTGCTGTGGGAGGTCTCGGGATCTAGCTGCAAAGCAGCTGCACAGTGGGCCACGGCATGTTGAATAAAATAATGGAAAAGCTCCCGAAGGAGTGAGGTGTTGAGGTTTCAGAGCAGCGGCATAAGCAGACGTGATATCACCCGGCACATACTCTGCAGGCACAAGCATAATCCAGCAATTACTTTTTTTTTTCCCAAACAAATAGGAACAGGTGCAAGCCTTACAGCACAGGTCAGTGATTTAAATCCTCTATTCACTGCGGTTTCAGCCTGACACAGGGAGTACTAAAAGTGCTCCCAAATTTTATGTCAAGTCACAGCTCAAGAGTTTGCCCAAGTACCGAAACCTTCATCTATAGCAACACTGCCTGGTTCTGTAAAGACGGGCCACTGGGAGTGCCTGTGGGCACAAGCCAACTCTCAGCAAAATGTTTCATAGAAGTGAAGTTTCCAAATGCTTTTCTTCATCCCTGCCTCCTCCTCCTCCTCCTCCTTTTCTTCTTCCTCCTCCTCTTCCTCCTCTATGTGGATCTTTCACTGATCTTTTTGAAAATAAGTAACGCAGACACTATGAACCAACTAGAACCATACTTTATCTTAGTTTTATGTCTATATTCTTGTCAGGGCAGTATAAATTAATTATCCTCATGTTAGCAGTCATTTCCTTAAACCCTCTGTCTTGGAATTATATACAGTGGTGAACTGCAGCTGAAGTGAATTAAAATCTGTGATTTAATAGGTTTCTACTTATTTGAGGAAGCCTGAGATAATGCAGCTATGAAATAGTCCTACCAGCAGACCCTGCTGCTGGTGAGAAAGCTGTGTGCTTTGCCTGACACCTTAAAAGTGTTGGGTTCCCCAGGCTATGATAGCGTGTGACAGAACATTTTCTAGGAGAAATGATGGCCTCTGGCTTGTTGGACCTGGTGACAGGATCCTGAGGTGGTGTGTCACCAACATAAGGCTCCTCTGGTGGTTGGCTTTGCCTCTCTGCACAAGCAGTAGAGGTTTGTGCTCGTAGTCCTGCAGACGCTACTCCTCGGTCCCACCAGTGGCTTCAGGAGGGTCTGTTTTGTAACACAACTTGTAGTTCCTGAGGCATTTTATGGCAATGCATCTGTCACGGTTTATGAACCTTTGGCTGCCCTGACAGACTCTCACTTGATGAGTTTAACACAGGTATTGACACATAACCAGTTTTTCAGTCTATTACTTTAAAAGCCTGCTTGTGTGCTGATCTTTCCAGATTTGCAGCATTGGCCCTCCTCATACGTTTTCCAACAGCCTGAAATGCTCAGACGGTTGGTAATGGGGCCTCCTACCAGCAGCTGGAGATTGGAAACAGGCACATCTGGTGACATCATCCCTCTCAAGGAGCTCAGGGCTGCAGCCCATTGCCCCGTGTCCTGGCGGCAGCTGCCCAGCTTGGTCCCGCACGCTCTGTGCTGGTAACCCCGCCAGGGAGCGATGCTGCAGCTGGTGCCCTGTGCAGGGCACTTCTCGGGAGGCAAGTGTGTTTGTTGCTTCAGTGTGGTCGCTTTTCCCTTCAGGATTAGCCAAAATGCTCCTTGGTGGTGGCTGGGCTTGGACCCACTGCAACTCTTCTGGCATCCCCTGTCCTAAAGCAGCAACAGTCCCATATGCACACAGCAACCCTGATGCACATTTGGAAACCCCGGCCAAAAATGTTTGGATGTGTTTGCTTCTCTGTAAGCATTTTGCTGCCCACCAGGAGGCATCCCCCAAAGAAGAGGCTGGGGAGCAAGGGGGGAGCTGGATTAAGCTGCATTTTCCGGTCCCAAAAAGAAACGTCCCTGAGAGCTAAACCTGGTGTTCCTTCCCCTCCGAGCCTCTGCAGCTGTAAAACAGTGCAGGGGGTGAAGACGCACAGCACAAAGGTCTGCACAGCCCCACTCCTAGGAATAGCTCCTCTGGGCTCCTGCTGTTCAGAGTGCTGCATTTATAGCAGTGGGGCCACAGCTGGGTGTGAGCACAGCTGACCAGGTGTCGCAGGGCCAGGTGCAGACATGCCTGTGCAGATGCTGCAGAGCTGGGTGCCTTGCTGGAGGGTCACAGTGGGGGGACAGCAGCGACCCTGTGCCCGAGGGGAGGGCAGCACGCTCCCCGCTCCCCGGTAGTGCCCCTTCTGCCTTCTCCCTCACAGCACACATGCAGAGGGTGTGGGAGCAGGGCTGCCCCAAAGCTCTGCGGCACCTCAGGGTGGCTGTGTGGTATCCGCAGCGTTTCTAAAATTCCTGCTCTTGCTGCCATGTGAAGAAATCACGTCACCATCCAAAACCTGGCAAGGGGCAGGCTGGCAGAACTTCCCCCGCAGATGCTTTGGATGATGGGTCTCTAGCATGTTCCCTTGCAAGTATCTGCATAATTAAAGCCATGCATGATTGCCCAGTCTGGGTTGTAGCATGGAAAAGGAGGGAGTGCAGCTACACCTGCTGCCCTTGAGCAGCTCTGTGCTCCCCGGGGAGCCTTTCTGCGACCACAGTCACCTCCGCAGAACGGTTCCTTGCAGGGGACATGCTCCCCTGTGCTTCAAGCAGCTAGCAGCCTAGGTTTGCTCCAGCTCCTCTGGGACCAGTTCCAGGCCTCTAATTAGGAGAGTGAATGTCTCCAGGCAGCTGATGGCAGCGTTTGAGACAGAGCTCTGTGTCAAGGTGGACAGCATATTGTAAAACTGGAGCAAGAAAGGTGTTCTTGGTGATCAGGCTACACCTATAAAAGTACACCTCGTAGCATCAGGCTACACCTATAAAAGCGGCTGGGAACATTCTCAGATGCTAGAGTGAGACTACGCCTATCACTGCACCGCTTGGGATGTGCCCTACCGTGGTGCTAGCCCAGGCTCACTAGCAGCTTTTGCAGGTGACTGCCCAGCGTGGCCCTGGATCAGCCCACTCCTCTCTGCAGGGCGCCCTGTACCTCCTAGGGTGAGGTTTCCGCAGTGCACGCCCCGGCTGCACAGTACCCCGACCCCTCCATGCCTAGGAGCATCCCATGCAGTGGGGTTCGTGGGAGCAGCTTTGCACGGAAATGCTTGTTCCTCTGGTTTCTGGACTGCGCTGAGCTGTGCGTGAAATTTGTCTCCTTGGACAACTGTCCAGTTCTCAAGCAGAGGCACTGCAGGTCGGTGTTGCTGCAAACCCCCCTGCAGGTACTGCCTGCCTGGGTGGAATGGCTTCATGCCTCTCGGTGCTGCAGATCCCTTGCTGCATTCCGTTGGCATTCATAGGGTAAAATCCACACATATGTATAGATAGACTTGTCGTATAATTAGGTAAGTACAGGAAATACATTGAACCCAGCTTTCTGCTGGCTTGCTCATTTCTTGGTCAACCCCATGGTGCTATCTGAGCTGGAAGGGTAGGAGGCTGCTGAATTCTCTATGGAGAGCTTTCATCATCCCTTCCATCAGCCTCACACCAGCAGACCAGAAAACCCAACACCCCCTCCAGGCTCGTCTGCAAGAGCCAGCCACCAACAAAGCAAGTTTAACATCTACTTTTTGACCAGTGGCTCACTGGGGTTTTGGTTTGCGAAACAAATGATTGGCCTCAGGGGATTTCCAAAGTGCTGACCCAAAATCAAATGCTTGCTGCGTGCCATTGCTCTGGAGGGAGTGAAATTCCCAGCATCTCTCTGCCCTTCGGGGGGCGGATTTTCAATGGCTTAACAAAAGGGGAGCCTTTCCTGGATTTCTCTGTCGTGCAGTTCAAATCTTTCCAGACTGCCTTTGGGTGTATTTCTCCATGGAGGCCCAGGGCACTTGCACAGAACGCCCTTCACACTCGCGGTGGCCACCAGAGCCTGCCTCTCACTGTCCTGTTGACTCTGCGAAGAGACCAGAGCTGTGTGCACACCCCATCACATTTCTGTGCAACACCCACTCCCTGGCGGAGCCCCTACAACTGGATTTAGCAGGGCTAACACGCTACCCTGTTACTCGTTGGAGCCCAGCTAAGGAGAGATGCTGGGCAGAAGAAGCCTTTAGCCGCCTGCTGTGGCCCTTAGCGTCCATTTATGCCTAAGCACCCCTGCCCCCACTCAAAGACAGTCATATAAAAAGTGATCTTCAACAGGAAGGCATCAAGCCTTTATTCTGTAATAGCTCCACTTCTAAAATAATTCCATACTTGTTCAGTTTAATGTTAGTGTTCTATCAACAAAAGCACTGATTAGCGTTACTGTAATTATTTATACAATTTCTACGGATTTTGGCAAGACCCACCTGCTGGATTCTTAGGGGTGTACAAGCTACTACCAAATGACGTTCAAAACAGACACCTACAGGGAACAGCGTGTGGCTTATCTAAACTTTTCCAACCACTCTGCTAACCTCACCTAAAGACCCGTCTCATCAAGAATACATTTCCTTATAAATCCATATGTAATCACATATTAAACAACTGATTCTTTTCCATGACTAACTTTGAAACAGAGGTATAGAACTCAATCCCTTTTGAGGAATTTTGTGCTCAACAGCCTTTACAGACCCACACGGTTGTGGATAGGCCTCAATGATGTGAAAGCAAGAGAGACACAAGAACTTCCCAGCGTGTTGGGAGGCAAGAGATAATATCAGCACTGGTGTCGTTGCTATTTGGCTGCATAAAGATTGTCAGGACCAGGAGTCAGTCATTATTTTGGCTTCCTGTATCCCAGCAGCCCAGTGGGACCCAAGGCCTATTGGTAGTGGTTTGCAGGTAGCATAAAGAAGTAAGTGCCTTCTTGCAGACCCGAGGTCAGTTCTTTCTCTGAAAAGCACAAATCAAAACAACTGTAGAAAAAGTCACTTGTCATTTTGTGGCCTCTGGATCTGGATTGACCAGAGCCCCCAGTGCAGTAAATCACAGCAGCCAGGCAGCACCTACCACAGCTGTATCGAACCTGGGTGAACAATGCTGGTTCCAGTCCCCACATCCAGGAACTGTTTTTAATTTACACCACCAGTAATTCTGAGTACTTATTCATACCATTTTATAAGAACACAGGTGTGCAAAATCAGAGTCATGACAAGTCCGTTCTGTGATACTACCAAAAGAAAAAATATGAACTAAATGTTTCTTCTACTGCAGGTTTCCCACTATCTGCAAGAGGAAGACCTGTCAAGCAGAAGAGCTAAAACACACTAAAGGTAGTCTCCCAAGTTCTGGATCTCATACAAAGTGTTGTAGGAAATGAAGTCTAACCCAACAGTTGAGGTCTGCAGATTTTAAGCAACTTTCCAGGTCAAAAAAATGCACAGCGATCTTCCAGTCATTCTGCCCATCACCCTTTCTACTTCATAGGTGGATCCTAAATCCACTCCTTATCTTACTGCAAGGAGCCTGTAGCCCAGACCTTCCATGCTTTTGTCCACCTAGAACCATATCCAGAGGTGCCAGGTGCACAAGCCCTGCCCCATCTTTGTGAGCCCAGGCCATGGCTTAGTCCGGCTGGGGCACAGACGTGCAGTCTCGCACAAACCATGCCTCCCGGTCATAGCTATTAATTATGAAATGCAACAGTTACTTTCTGGTATTTTGTGGTCTTCTAACTTCTTAGGATATTATTTCTATGATCACTGTTGGTAGATTACTGAAGAAATTGTTAAAAGTACTATTTTAAGATGCAATGTAGAACATCTGTAGGAAATTATATAAAAGTACAAATGTTAAGCCACAGTAATGTCCTTGAACACAATTCAAACAACTTTGATCCTCTAAAATAAATCACACTAAGAAAGTGATGCGCTTTGCTTCATTTTTGTATTGTCACCAGAGATTGTGTAAGTCATTCTTACCACTCAGTAGTCAGGGATAATATTAATAATTTCCAAGTGAGACCATAGTAATTTTTTTTTTTTCACTACAGGAAACTGAGACAGTAAGCCAAAAGGAAATTCACCTATACTGAATACTTAAGTTTGAGGAAAAAAAACCCACCACAGTAAACAAGAGTAATTTAGAATCTTATTAGGTATCTTTATCAGTCCTGTAGTTCAAAGATTTGTAATTGTTTTTCAAATCTCAAATTTATCACAATAAATGGATGCGCTGCACAGAAGACAACAGAAATGAACTGCTGACACTGTGTATTCTGAAAGTATACTCTTGCTTACATAAGCAAGAGGTGAAAAATGGTCAACAAAAGCATTTTAAACTTAAAATAAACCCAAAGGACTTGGATTCTGTTGAATTGTGGAAAAATCAACTTCATAACATATGAACATACAGTTTTCCACATGTGCAAAGCAGGACCTCATCTTCTGACAAACAACACAACTCAGCTACAGTCCAAAGCTGTAGAAACTACCCGCAGATCGCCAACGCTTGGGCCACATCCCACAGCAGCAATGCAGGGAGAGTTCAGTCCCTTGCAGTATGATGTGAAGTTTTCTACACCTGGTCCAACACCCAGCAGCTTCAGTGTACCTCCTGTTTTGAGCAGGTTGTTTGCAACAGAGAGGTGTGAAAGAAGAGAGGCAATTTTTGATTCTAAGTACAGCCCACCTCACTGTTTTGCCAAGTTGGCTGCTGAGAAGACTCCCCAGAAACGGCACTCCCTTTTCAGTAAGAGGTTAGGCCCATTGTTAGCAGTGATATGAATACACCACTCCAGGGGACGCCAGCAGGCATTCCTTTACTTCAGTTTAGGAGTCCCTCCTGTGGCTGAAAAAGGCTACTGAGATGAGAAGGTAAACTAATTTCACAAATAATTCCAAAATACAAAACTTTTCCGATTCTTAACAGTGCTAGCAGAAAGTAGCAGGGTAGGAACGGGGACGTGTATGTACAGAAACATTTCAGCAGTGGCGTTCTTGCAGATATGTAATAAATTACTAGATAGAAAACAATAATGCTGCCAGAACAGTTATGAGTAATGACTAAGTAAATCCTGGCTCCTATCTTCATTTACCAATTCATCACCAGTACTGCAGACAAAAGGGTAAATTGGTATCAGATGAAATTCCAAGGAACTGAGCTACATGAAGAATTAATCAAGATGCAGAGAAGCCTAGTGGCTTCACCAGCAAAACATGTTACCATATGCCAGAAAGAAACCACCTGCTGATATTAAGAAATCAGTTTGAAAATGTCATCTGCTTTCAAGACAAATTTGGTTTTATTTTTAAGTCATTTAACTGGCTATCATACAGCTGAATATTCAGATTTTCCCTTGTGTAATTGCTTAGAACAAGCCAAAGACAAAAAAACAAAGCACAAACAAAAATTCTTGGAAAACACTGTAAAAAGCAGCAACATATTACACAAACACCACTGTAACATCTGTGCTGCAATCACTGGCTATAGAAGATCAATTCCCCTTTCTGCTTCTTCAGCTTCAGTCTTCTGAGCCAAGGCTTAGGAATGTTTGCAAGGAAATAAAAAGGAAGCCTTCATATTTCTAATTCCAGAGTTTAACAAAAAAGGCAACACTGCCTATTAATCAGCTTGCACTCAGTTTTATAAAAAATATAGTATTTTATATATCCATAAATATAACACAGACATCAAAACATACACCTACAGTCTTGCTTCAGTAATATCCTCATCAGGGCAACAATAGTATTCCACAAAACAGATCTGTCCGTCTTCATTCCTAATCATATACTGCAACGAAAGAAATCCTTGAGCATCTGTTCGAATGGACACTTTACAAGATAAAGCCAGTGCCTTTGTAGATGGTTTAAGCAAAGAAATCTTGTACCTGCAGGGGGGAAAAGAAAAGAAGAAGAAAAAAAAAAAAAAAAAAAGTAATTTGAAAAAAAAAATTGTGCAGAGAGGAGCTGAAACATTACTCCCAATTAAAGCCACAGAGTAACTGAAAAACACCTAGCAACATGCTAATTTGATCTTTTCCTGGTAACAGCAGTGGACAGACATTGTTATCGCTTAGCTTTTGATCACAGACAGACTTTTATCAGATGGGAAGTATTTCCCCGCGCCCCCCCCCCCACAGTGAAATAAATGTTACAGTAATGCAAAATCAGTTTTTTAAACTTTCCAGCAAGAATGCATGACCTGCCACAGAGGGCACTGAATACAGACTTCCTAACCTGTTTGTCTGAGTCTGGCTACAGTGGAATGCTTCCATCAAATCAGAGTCTCTAGGGTAGTCCAGATGTGCACTTCCTGCATTTCCAAAAGTGGATAACCTGGAAGACAAAGGGCACCATCTCAAAATACCTGATCACAGCTCTCTATAAACTCATCAGAATCAGTTACCCTGCATATCTCAATGGCTGCATCACAAAACACTACTGATTTTTTTTTTGCTTTATTTAATTAAAGATGTTAAACTGTCCATATCAGTGTCATACTTACCAGGTTGTGAATAGAGTCATTACTATGTTGATTAATCACATACTGTAATTTTCTATACTCATTACAATTCTTCTTGAAATAAAGCAATATTCTAAAATAGCTTTCCCCTCTTCACTCTGAAAATTTCCAGTTCTTACCAACAGAAGCCAAGCGTGAACATTTCAGTTGAAAGCAAAGTTTCCAGTACCTGAAGTAGGGTTTATCTGGAGATGTGGTAATCTGCAGAACTTCACTGGTCATATCCAGTTCAGAAAATGCTTCTCGTAGCCCCTCTGACTGCAGGATGATTTTATTGACAACATTTGTACTGCAGAAATCAAAGTCTAACAACTCAGCAGGTTCTTCAGTGTTAATTTTGCACACTGTCACTACTCCTCCTTCTTCCAAGAACAGCATCAGTGGACTGCCATAACCACGGTAACACATCCTAAGGGCTGTTGATGTTCCTGAAAAGAAAAATGAAACATACATTCTCCACAGAGCTAGCCAGCACATCTGATCACTTTAGAGAATTCACATTTTACTGGCACATGGGACACAGATCAATCTGATTTAGCCTGTTTGGTCCAGCCTCCAGTACACTAATTCAGTATGCTTAGTGCAGTCTCCTAGACAGCCTATGAAGTGTTAACAAAGTGTTAACACAGCAAAATGAAATAATTCGTAAGTAGACACTGATTCAAGTCAACTCATGTCATGTACCACAAGGGTAACGCTAGCTGTGACAATGAAGCTGGATATGCTACAAGTAGTTTAGTGGAACTGGAAAATCCTCCACAGTCCTGAGGCTCCCTCTGGCTCACACAGTCCTGCTTTACTACTCTTGTTACTTGTGCAACCCGAACTGAAGTTAACGCAGCTTAGCCTGCATTACAGTCACATCCCCCTATTGCTAGGTAATCAAAATCTGAATGTTTCATTTCCCAAAATCAGAGCACCGTTTAGTAGTTGATTTCGGTCTTTAGGTCAATCACAACAGAAACAGCAGGGGAATGTGGAGTTCAACACGCAGCAGTTAACGGTAGAACTGCCCAGAAAAGCTGTCATGGTATCACTCAGCTCCACGCCGAATACACAGCGTGGCCTGTAGCACCCATAGAGTCATGCTAACTTGCAGTTATTTTTGCTTGTGAAATTATGTTTGAACAGCCATCAAATTACAAAAAACCCTAAAAAACTTATTTATAGTAAATAAAATTCACTAAGACCTGTTTTTTTGTTTAAACAAACAGGCTCATGTCGTTCAATATTTGTATGCATGATTGTAAAGGCACCTTCCCATGCACCTCTGTCACTGAAAAGACTACAAACAGGATCAGTTACACAGTCTACTTGGTATTTGTAATTCACACACTTGATAAGCAAGATCTAAAGTGCTCTGATAGCACCTGAGGTGCTACGCAGGCCAGCTTCAGATTTCTGTGAGACCTTAGGTAAGTATCATTCCTCAGCACCTCACTTGCATGCTGGAGATAACACTCACAGAACAGATGCAGGTGAAGCCTGAAGAAGGGAAGGAACAGAGGGTGCCACATAACAAATTTTGCACTGGGAACAGAACAGTGAACTGATGGTGCTACATGGAACCCCTGCAGGCTTCTTCAAGCCCAGTAAATCTGCACCCGAACATTTCCTAATTCACATACATGCTTGTCAATATTTCTGAGGTAGCTGGATGTTCCTGGGTGGCACAAGGCACAGAAACAGTGGAAAAGAGATCACATTTATTATTGAGTTGATACAATCTTTTTTTGTTAGCCATGCAAATTTCAGCCTCTTTCAGCCTCTCCTGCTGCATCAGTGCCTGACACACTGGCTAGGCTCACATCCATCAGCTCCTTTCTTCTCTCCATCAACTGTTATCACAACACACACTTGTATGAGCTTAAGTAAACAGGACGGATCCTGCTCAATAGCAAGAGGTGGGTGCCATGCCCAGAAGGACTTAAGGTGAGGAAGTTAGAACTTTTGCCAAGACTGGAAATCTCCCTATAGCTATGTAAAGGTTTCCCTATGTGATTATATGCAATACACATACACTGTCAAGGTAAATATGCATCATACCTGGCAAAGAACTGGTACCAAAAATGGTCAAGCAGTCAAGAAGAACAGATAAATTGATCCGGAACGTCACTGCTTCCTCCTGAACAGCAAATTCCTGAAAAATTTCTGCCTGTGAGATTAAGAGAGGGGAGTTTCCACAATTATTTTACATTTTACAGTTATTTCCCTAAATACAGCACTCTCACTTTCAGAGATCAGTGCAATGCAAAGTGATTTCTACATGCAACACCGTATCGATTAAAGAAAAACAGTCCTCAAAACTAGTAAAATAAAATCAAGTCACAGCTGAAACAAAGTAGCATGGCATAAACATGAAAACATAGCCACTTGTCTTTATAGTTGAAGAACAAGCTACAAACCTTGAAGTTCAAAGATGCCTACTTTTGCAGCTGGAATGTAAGCACCACCCTTCTCCAGAAATAATACTTATTTACTTTTTCACTCAGAGCATGAATAAACATTTTGAATAATAAAAATATGTAAGAACAGGATAGAACAGTGAGTTCACCTCACTGAAATGTGTTAAAACATGCGTTTTGACTAGTCTGATGGGGGTAAACTACTGCAGGCTACACTGTGTGCCACCAGACACTAGCTGCTTCGTGGTAACTGCACTATTTCAGAAATAAAGCAGGGTGATGTGAGCTGCTTTTGAAAAAGCAGTTAAACATTTTTACTGGTAGTCAAGAGGGCAAACTGCACCCCAGGGTTCATCAAACACAGCATAACCAGCTGGTCAAAAGAGGTCGTTATCCTTCTGTATTCAGTGTTGGAATGACCTCACCTTGGATACTGTCTGCAGTTCTGAGCCCTGCAACTTAAGAAGGCATGGCCTGCGCGGGGCGGCTGAGGCTCTGGGCTCGTCTGGTTTGGAGCAAAGGGGGCTGAGGGGCGACCTCGCTGCTCTCTGCAGCTTCCTGGGGAGGGGGCGTGGGGAGGGAGGTGCTGATCCCTTCTGCCTGGGATCCGCTGACGGACACGCGGGAAGGGTTCAAAGCTGCGCCAGGGGAGGCTCACACTGGACGTCAGGAAGCACTTCTTCACCGAGAGGGTGGTCAGACACTGCAACAGGCTTCCTGGGGCGGTGGGCGATGCCCCAGGCCTGTCAGTGCTTCAGAGGCATTTGGCCAATGCCCTTAGTAACGAGCTTTAACCCTTGGTCAGCCCTGAAGCGGTGTCAGGTGGCTGGACTAGGTGCAACTAGAAGTATTGTATACGTAACAGCTCAACACTCTCAAAGGAACCACCTCCAGTCACTGCTGCTCTGCTCCTGCCCACATGTGCCGACTGCTTAACTTCCACTAGCAGATGCTGGCCACCTCATGAACCAGCTTAACTCACTGAATACCAGAAAGCTAACCTAACAAATACAGCACCAGTATGAATGAGGACTGTGTAGCCAAAGTAGGAGAAAGCAAGGGGACGTGCAGGAACAGGGAGACTCAGGCTTCTCCTATTTCACACACAGCTCAGGCTGCAGTTTCACAGACAGCAAAGACACAGATTCTAAAGGACAGAGGAAACATCAGGTTTGAATTACTACCACAGCACTGCTCACCCCTTCCATTTACATCCCCACTATCATACATGTTTTCAAAACCAGGAACCAGCACAAACTTTGTTCTTATGAACAAAGCATTTATGAGCTGGATATGAGTTAAATAACAAGAAGCAAACAAGCAAAACTACTTGGAAAGGAGACCATAGTTAAAAGAAGAAAAAATTTAAAGTGCAACTTAAAAAATTCAAGTGATGCGAAGCCAAGAGTCACAGCTACAAAAGAGGTGGAAGGAAAGCAAGCACGGGTGCTTTTGATGTTATATTAAATGCAAGTTAAGAAGAAATAATTTAGATTGCTATTTAAAGCTGCCTATATGGACAGTTCAGCATAGTTGAGATCCCCTGTCTATGCGTAAGCTCTCATGCGCCCTTTCAGGACAAAGCTCAGGACAGGCAGGATCAAAGAGCGAAAGGTGCAGAGCACTGTCCCAGTCCTGTGATGAAGCACACACTCCTGCCCCGTGGTGGAAGCTCTCAGCTTAGCCCAGCTGATATGCTGTAGATGAGGGTCTGTGAATTTACACTTTCAGAGCTGGCTTTTTGGCTTTGGGATGAAACATAACAAAAGTACTTAAGGGTAGGCAGATAATTCATGAACTTGTTCACGCATCTAAGAGTGGCATGGTCCGAAGGAGCAGCGGCCTGAGCAGGTGCCAACACATTAAACAAGGGTGCAGGCTCATCACACAGGCATGAACAAACCAGCTACCGAGCTCGGCCTTTCAGCGTCCCATGAATGACCACGGCCTCCCCGCAGCACATCAGCTCCGCAGCTACGCCGCGAGTTCAGCAGTTTCCCCTTCTCCACGGGTAAATCTGCCCTGCGCTCCTCTGCCACGTAGCCGGGACCTTTCCAAGGCCCCCAACAGCTGCCCCAGCCCCCCCGCCCTCGCCAGCGCCGCGGCGGGGCCGCCCCGGCAGCAGCAGCCGGGCCCGGGCCCCGGGCGGGGGACGCAGCCCCCACCTGGATGAAGGCGTTGGCCTGGATGCACTTGGCGTCCTCCACCGTCACCCTGAGGCCGTTGGCCGTGGCGAAGCAGGTGGCGTGGTCCCGGAAGTGGACGGCCCTGAGGAGGCTGGAGAGGTGGCGGGCGTTGTCCAGGCTGGCGGTCAGCACGTACGGCTCCCCGCTGGCGGGCGGCTGCGCCGAGAACGGCATAGCGGCCTCCCGCCGCGCGCGCACCGCTTCCGGCAGGGACCGGAAGTGCGAGCAGCCGGACGTGGGAACAGCCGGAAGTGCGAGCAGCCGGAAGTGCTGGCCGCCGTGGGGCACGGCGTGGTGCGGCTGAGATGGCGGCGGCGAAGAGGAAGCGGCGTGACCCGGCTGCGCAGCCGAAGAAGCGCGCTAAGAGGGCCCCGAGCGCGGCCGAGCCGGATGGCAGGCCGGGCCCGGAGGAGTACAGCATCCCGCCGCCGGTCTCCCAGGTACCTCCCAGCCCCCTGCCCGGGGCGGAGCGGAGTGGGCCGAGCCGGGCGGCCCCGCTCTGCTCCCTGCCCGAGCGGCGACTGCCCGTAGGAAAGGCAGCTCGCCTGCGTGTCTGGCCCGCGTGCTAGGGAGGTATTCTCACCCCAGCGCGGTGCCGGGAGCCGGGGTGTCGGGGGGGTACCCGGCTGCTAAGCGAGGGTAGAGGGAGGCTTATTTATAAATTTTTTTGTAATCCCAGCGCAAATAAAAGCAACGTGCAATGGTATGTTATGTTTATGAAAATACACAAAGAGCGTTATTCTGGTCGATGTGAGTACAATGTGTTACCATCATCTCAGAGGTACGTTAAGGAGTTGGATGATTCTGTTATACAGAGAGATTATATGGAAATTATGCCCGTTTCATTTAAAAATTAACCTGAGGAGGCTTCAGTAATTACCTTGTAGTTTGCTTTAAAAAAAAAGATGAAAGTCTTGAGATTTCTGATCACATGCCCATTGGTAGGAAAAGCCGAATTGTGCTCTGAGACTGCAGTTTAGCTCATTTTGCAGGGAAGGAGGGGTGCCTTTTGTAACTAAGAAATGCTATGGGCTTTCTTAATACTTACTGGTTTTGTACAGCTTTGCACAGGAACATACTGAAGTATGAAGGATATTTCTTCATATAAAAAGTGTCCCTGCATTCTGTAGGGAAGTCATCACTCTTGCTGAGAGTGATTCTGTGCGGATGGGCAGATAATGTCAATAACAAATAATGTGTTTTACTGTAATTACACTTAAAACATTTATCGTTGCTGTGTTGTAGTAGCTTTAAGGCTAGAAACATCATGTTTAACTTTTGTGTCTTTTTCTTAGGGTAAATGGAAAAACAAGAAACGAGTGCTTATTTTCTCTTCTCGTGGAATTAATTTCAGAACAAGGCATCTAATGCAAGACTTAAGGACCTTGATGCCCCACTCTAAAGCAGGTAGGGTTGAACATTGTCTCTAACTTATATTTAAGTTTCAACAACCTGTTCTTTTTAAAAATGTGGTACATAACTGTTTTGATGAAACTTTTATCTTAAACAAACAAACAGCATGCTCATTTCAAGCCAAGAAATACAGTGACTGTGGTAACTTGTATTTTAATAGTTTCTAGGAAATTACTCCTATGGCCTCAGTCCTGTAAATGCCCAGATACTTTTGTTGCTGTGTTTACCTGTTGCATAACATGGCTGAAACAACTTGATCGTTATTCCTGCTCTTTCATGTATAACCAGCAAATGTTTTGCGAAAGGACTGACTGTTGAAAGAACTTACTGTGTTAAATTGGTTTTCCAGCCTTCTGAATGTTGTTCTTGTCTTCCAGATACTAAAATGGACCGTAAAGACCAGTTGTTTGTAATTAATGAGGTAATCCTGGATTTAACTGGTGCTTCTTTTTTATTTTCTCTGGAAATCAAATGTGCCAGAGAAGAGGGCAACCAAGTTCAAAGGATCTCATACTAGTTATAGGAGTTGGATAGCTTCATAGATGAAAAAAAAATATTTCAAAAAGCGTTCGTCTTAAAACAGGGAGTTGATTTTTGATTAATAAAACCAAATGAAACCTTTAATTAAATGTAGACGTTTGTTGTGAAGAAATAAAATGGAATGTGTCTTTCTCTATATAGCTGAAAGGTGTCTTACAGGTTATACTTGGAGAAAGCAGGGAACAAAGATGCAGCCAGGCCAAACAATGTAGTAAGACAGTGGCAGTTCCGAAACTAGAACCTAGTGTCACAGCTCCTGTTCTAATGTTTATATACTGGATAGCTTATCAGATTGCTTGCAGCTTTAGCAAAGTTACTGCTCCTCTAATAAATACATGAAATTTTTCAACAAGTGCTTCAACTAGTTTGTGGATCAGTAGGTGTAATTTATTAACACAAGACCTTTGCTTTTGAACTTGCATTTTGGAGGGGGAAAGATACTAGAGATTAATGTGGAAAGTTTTTTAAACTCTTGAGAATTTTGTAAACAGCTAATTTGATGTGTCTTCTGTAGGTGTGTGAAATGAAAAACTGCAATAAGTGCATCTTTTTTGAAGCCAAAAAGAAACAGGATCTCTATATGTGGTAAGGAAATGTTTTCTTACATTTCTATACATAGCTGGGGGTGCTTCCATTCTGTCTAAGTTTTCTTAATATAATAGTGAAGATGCTTGAAACAATGTTGCTTAGTTAAACCTATATTAATCTTGCGCTTCTGTGGGTAGTGCAGGTTTACAGTACATGACCAGCTTTTATAGACTGTTGACAGAAGCGTTTCAAAAACTGGTTTAGAAAGAAAGTATTTACGTTAATAACACTATGAAAGTAACTGAAATCACTTCAGTAAAGACATAACTGGTTGGAGTGTACTGCAGAAATCCAGCATACTTTCTGCCTGCTGTTGACATTTTTGTTTTCTCTTTTCCCCCACTACCTGTCCTCGGCAGGCTTTCGAATACACCACAGGGACCATCAGCTAAATTCTTAGTGCAGAATGGTAAGTTGGTTGACAGTATTATGTTTGGACTCTTTCTCTCTTGTCTGTACAGTTTTCTGTAAATACTAAAATGGTCTTTTTTAAAAAAAATCACTGTAGTTCACACACTGGCTGAATTGAAGATGACAGGAAACTGCCTAAGGGGCTCACGGCCCCTTTTGTCTTTTGATCCAGTAAGTATAGGTTTTATTTTATTGAGTATGCTTTCGTTTTCTTTGTGTGACTGCATTTAGCTTTGCATGTACATTTACATTTTTTTCTTTGTAGACATTTGACAAGGAGCCACACTATGCCCTGCTAAAAGAATTGTTTATTCAGGTCAGTCTGTAGTTTTGCTGTCCAATGTTTCTTCTTCATTGGAAATGTTTTTGGGTTTTTTTTACAACATATTTAAAAATCTCAAGTGTTTTTTTAAGTAGTAGTTCTACAGTTCTGAAATTGTAAAAACTCTTCAAAGCATTAGGGTCATGTGCTTAAAATTACTGGGACACTTGTTCTAAAGTTTTGAGTTTTAAAACGTAACCTGGGATTGGGATCTTAGCAAATTAAAATTAATTAAAAATGAGCCAGTCGTCTTAAATTACAATTATTTAGAAATGCTGCCTTTTATTACAGATATTTAGTACACCACAGTATCACCCCAAAAGCCAGCCTTTTGTAGATCATGTTTTCACCTTCAGCATTACAGATGAGAGGATCTGGTTTCGGAATTACCAGGTTGGTGGTTTCTTTTGACTCTTCAAGAGATGCTCAGTGGAGTCATTTCATATCACATCCATTAACTACAATAATACTAGAAGAATAATTATGATCAGGATATGCCAGCACCTATTGCTTACACAGAATAATTACAGTGTCCTAAAATGACTTACCTTCTCCCGTATCTCTGGAGAGAGCTGGTTTAGGTTTTGTGTACTTCAGCTTGCATTCTGTTAGTTGTGACTCTGTGATGGTTGCCTCAGTAGCGGGAAGCACTAGTCAAAGCCTAAGCTTTGCTTGCCTTTTAACCTTACTTGCTGCTTTGACCCAAAGTGTGCTGGAGCTTACTTTCTAAAGGAGGAAATCACAAATACCTAGTACACTCTAAGTGCTTGCTTGAACCTAAAAGAACTGATTTATATACAGAATTGTGTTTATACAAGTCTAGTTTAATCAGCTTTGGTGGCGTCATATGTTGGGATTTTAAATTCAGTTGTGTATCACCATATGCAGGGTGCCTGCAAGGCTATATACTTTGATTTGATTGATGAGAAATGAAGACAGTATTCTTTTTTTATTGCAGATAATAGAAGAATGTGCATCTCTAGTAGAAATTGGTCCTCGTTTTGTCCTGAACCTCATAAAAATCTTCCAAGGTAGCTTTGGAGGACCAACTCTGTATGAAAATCCCCATTACCAGTCCCCAAATATGGTAAGCAGCTTTGTCTTCTCTTTTCATTTAGCAACTGATTTTAAAACTGACCTTGCAGTCTGTTTGTGGAGGAGAATAATGCATGCCTTTCCCTGGGACCCTTTGTACAAAGGAGTGCCACAGCTGATCACAATTTGAGACAGAGTAATTTTGTAAAAATGGAATGAATGCAAAATTCATGTCACTGAAAAGACAGCATTACACTGAAGATTTTGAACATTAAGCAGAAAAACTACCACCTGTTCCTGTAATATCTGACTTCCTTCTTGTTTATTCGAAACCTGATTAAATTCTTATTTTTATAGCATCGACGGCTGATCAGATTATCAGTGGCAGCTAAGTTTAGAGAGAAACAGCAAGTGAAGGAAGTCCGAATGATTGAGAAAAAAGGGACCAAAGTGCTTATTGAAGAAGATCCCACTGAGGTGGTCTTTGAAACTCCAGCTGAAGAACGGCCAGTGGAAATACAGCTCGTGAAACCAGAGTCAAAGCCAATTGTTAAGGATAAAAGGAAGCCACGCAAAATTCAGAGGAAGAAACAAAAAAAGCTTTTTAGAACTGAAGCATCAGCATAAATGTTACAAGTGATGAAACTAGCTATATTGACATAATTTTGTAAATATTTGTTTTTACAGGCAGAACTTGACTTCAGTTTTAAATAAACAAAATATCAGTCTCTTTATTAGGATTGAGTTTGCACTTTTATTTTCTTCCAGTCTTTGAGAGGATTCTGGGTTTTGAAAACAGCATGGCAGCAGGGAAGGGGGAATAAGACTCCAAATATGTCTGCTTTTGAGAAATGGCCTCTTACATTTGAATACCTCTGGGAAACAGCTCAGCATAACAGGTGCAAGGAATAAAAATAACTGGTCATTGGTGCTCATCATGAGTTGCAATTCAAAAGTCAGCTTTCCTAGTCTTAACAGCAGTAGAAAATCCTTTAAGAGGTTTCTTCTGAGGAGTGGTGTTGATTTTTTTTTTTTTTTTTTCCTCTTCATAGTCCCTAGGGAATGCAAAGAGTTACAGCCTCTTAATTGCTTTTTTTTTTTTTAATTGGTAGTAAAAAAGGCTGCTGCTTTTGACTGTGGTAACTCTTCTGCCTAATAAGATTCACAGGACCTGAACAGCTATGGGGGAGAAACAGGCTAACTTCGGAGTCTAGCCCGTAATACCAAATTCATTGCAGGTTCCCTGAAGACAAGAGGTTGGGTATCAAAACCATACGCAGTGGCCTGAAGTAGAATTGCCCATGATTCTCTGTTACAGGAACAGTGCTTAAAAGCATGGATTTTAAGAAATGTCTGCGAGTCTGCCCTTTTGCCAGAGTAGTTAAATGAGTTCACTGCATTTGTAAGTTACTAGGGCAGGAAAGGAGCATACAGCCATTCTCTCACAGAAAGCCTAATGGCATCAGCCTCCAACCAGACTAAAAAATCAGGTGAGAATTTCTCTGTAGTGCTCAGCTAAAGTCTTGATTCCAAGAAACATTTCTTGACTAATGTTAGCAAACTATTATAGACCTCTTGGGGAGCCTCCAGTTCCAGACCTTATGACCTGGTTCTTCCACTGATTCTAGTGCTGTCTCTCTGTCCGCTCATCCAGCTTCCCTGTGTTTCAAGGTATTGATTGTGCCCTGTTCCTACTTGGTTCTTCTTGGTTTCAGCCTCTGGCATCTTGGTGCTGAACGGGCACAGCTGCAATGAGGTGGTTTGTGTGCCATCTGATTGGAAAGGCTGGTAAATAGAGGCAATTGTTCAGTTCACGTGGTCTGATACATAGAATCAAAGAATATCTCTAGCTGACACTCATGAGGATCAAGTCCAGCTCTGCTCAGAACAGCCTAACACTAAACCATATGACTAAGATCACAGTCCAGATGCTCCTTGAACGCTGGCAGGTTTGGTGCTGTGACCAGCTCCAGGGACTGACCACCCTTTCAGTGAAGAGCCTTTTCCTAATGTCCAGCCTGAACTTCTCTTGATGCAGCGTCATGGTTTAACCCCAGCTGGCAGCTAAGCACCGCACAGCCAGTGGCTCGCTCCCCCCCTGTGCTGGGATGGGGGAGAGAATTGAAAGAATGAAAGAGAAAAGTCATGGGTTGAGATAATTCCAGTTCAACAATTAAAGCAAAAGCTGCGCACACAAGCAAAACAGAAGGAATTAGCTCACACTTCCCATGGGCCGGCAGGTGTTCAGCCATCTCCACCAAAGCAGGGCTCCATCATGTGAAATTGGGAAGATAAACATGGTAAGTCTGACTGTCTCCCCTTTCCTTCTTCCCCCAGCTTTGTATGCTGAGGGAGAAACAACGTATGGAACGGTTCTGAGGTCAGCTGGGGGCAGCTGTCCGGGCTGTGCCCCCTCCCAACCCCCTGTGCCCCCCCAGCCCCTCGCTGGTGGGGTGGGGTGAGAGGCAGAACAGGCCTTGGCTCGGGGTGAGCGCTGCGCAGCTGTAATGCAGACAGCCCCGCGTTACCAGCGCTGTTTCCAGCACAAATCCGTAACACAGCCCCACACCAGCTTCTGTGAAGGAAATCAACTCTGTCCCAGCCAAAACCAGCACACGCAGCTTCACTCCACCCCCCGGTGCCGGCCGCTGCCGCCAGAGAGGGATCCCGGCTCCCCCTCCGCCGCCGGCCCTGGGGAGGCGCAGCTGCCATGAGGCCCCCCTCAGCCTTCTCCCCGCTGACCCAGCCGGGTGCCCTCAGCCGCTCCTCCGATGCCTTTTGCCCGGGAGGCGTTTTGCCATCTCGGTTCACCCTCCTCTGGGCACACCCGAGCAGCTCCATGTCCTTCGGACACCGGGGCGCCCAAACCGCACGCAGCGCCGGTGGCCGTGGCGAGCGGCACGCTCCGGGGCGCGGCTGGCCCGTATGGCTACCGGGGCCCGGGGCTCACCCGGCCCGGCCGGCGGGGTGGGAGGCGGCAGCTGCCCCGCGGCGGGCGGGACCGGGCTCCGCAGCCGGAGGAGCCGCAGAGCGGCGGCGGTCATAGCAGCGCCGGTGCAGGGGAGGGGTCGCTCCTCCCAGCCTGCCCCCGTAATTGTACCCGTAACACAGCGAGGTTGGTTAGTTCCGCCCTAAGTCTACACCTACTAACTAGTTATTGGTTAGTTGCCGTCTCACCTCAGTTTAAAGGTACAGTTCATTTTAAATTCACTACCCATGCTCCCCGAGCGGGCATCCACCGTCTGGGGGGGGGATTTGAGTAGGAGGTCGCGATCTCCCACCACCACAGTTCCTTTATCCTAGTGCCCTTGAGTCTTACCTCTTCAGCAGTTGGTTTTTTTCTAGCGGTTACCAGTCCCTGTCGGAAGGCTCCTTATTTACATTCTCGCGGAGCTCATCTACATCGGTGCTAACCGTCCCTTGTGAAGCGCCGGGTGGCCCGAGCCCCGGGCCTTCTCCGGCAGCCCGCGAGGCTCCTGTCGCGGGCTGGTGTCTCTGTCACCTGTGCAGCTCCTGCCCGCAGCAGTTTTAGGGTTTTCACCGTATTTTCTCGCATCGTTTGCGCCCCGCAGCACTCAGGCGACTCTAGCACAAGGCGCTTGGTTATGTCGCATCGGGTGCCTGCGAGGCCGGCACGGCGGTAGGACGGGCACGGCACCCCCCGTGTGCCCCCCGCCGCCGCCAGCCCGCCGGGTGGTACCGGGTGGGCACCGGGTGGCACCGAGAGGCACCGGGCGGCGGCCCCGCCCCCTCCCGCGGCCTGCGCCCCGCCTCCCGCCCCGCCTCCCGCCCGCGCAGCGCTGCCGGCGGGGGGCGGGGGCAGCCCGAGGCCGAGGGTGCCGCGTGTGGCGAAGCGCCGGCCGGCGGCGCGGTACGGCGCGGCGCGGTACGGTACGGCACGGCCCGGCCCGCCGCCATGAAGTGCCACTACGAGGTGCTGGGCGTGAAGCGCGACGCGGCCGAGGAGGAGCTGAAGCGGGCGTACCGCCGGCAGGCGCTGCGCTGGCACCCAGGTATGGCCGCGCCGCCCGCCCTCCGCGGGCCCGGCAGCAGGCCTGAGCGGGGGGTTCGGCCCGCCTCGGCCTCGCTTGGCCCCGCCGGCCGCCGCCTACGCGGAGAGAAGCCCCGTGTGCTCGCAGGCGGCTGCGCTGGGCGCTGCGGCGGTGGCGGGCCGCGCCGGGTCTGTGGCGGCGGCCGGCGGGGAGCGGGGCCGGGCCGGGCCGCTCGGTGCTCGGCGGCAGCGCTTCCGGCTCGGCGTGCCCTCCGCGGTGGCCGGAGGGGCCGTGGCGGGCGCCGCCGTCGTGCCCTGAACCGTTCGCAGGTTTTCTGAAACTGTCTTGCAGATAAAAACCTAGAGAACGCGGAGGAAGCAGCGGAGCAGTTCAAGTTAATCCAGGCAGCGTACGACGTTCTCAGTGACCCCCAGGAAAGGGCCTGGTGAGTCGTGCGTGTCGGGTGGCGGCCGGGGAGAGACTTCTGTAGTGCTGGCTCAGCCAGGACTTTGAATTTGCTTCTCACTGGGCCTTGCTGCAGGTCAGCACGGGCCTCGGTGGCAGGAGCAGCCGCTTTGGTTCTGGTTTTGAAGGGACCTCGGTGGCAGCAGCGGCCAGTTTGGTTCTGGTTTTGAAGGCGCTGAGCACCATGCGCAGCGCAGCCACGGGGAGGCCCAGCCGCACCCGCACCTTCCTCGCAGTGCTTTGGCAGGTGGTTGGGCTGGGCGCTGAGGAACACTCTGGAGACAGGCCAGGTTGGCCTCTGTTCCTTCCTCCCAGAGCAGGTGGCAGCTTGCATGTTAGCGTAGGCATTCCCCTGGTCACAGTCCTCTCTGCCTTGAGGGGGAAGAGCCAGCACCACGCCAGGGTGCCTGTAGATGTTTAGTATGCTACTGACTGCTGCAGACTGTAAGCCTTAATGACGTACATGGTGTCGTGTTTCTGTAATAGGCCTCATTTGAAACAGCACACACGTCTCTCAAAGAGATTGCTACTTTAAGTGTTCTGTGTCGCTTGTTTTTCAAACGGGCCGGAGCGTCTACCAGATTATGCAGCCAGAGCCACCTGTACTGAGTGTGCCTTCCTTGAAAGGGAAGTACTGGTTTTCAGTTTTTAAATGCTAACGTATGACGTGGGGTTTTTTGTGTGTGTTTTTAAAGCACGTGATGGTATAAATAATGTCCTACCCATTTCTGAAAGCTTATTGATGCATATTACTCAAATGTGTTTGCTAGCCGCCCATTAAGAAATTGCTGCTATAGATACTGCAGTTAGAGTAAGACTAAGTAAACTGAAGGTCAAGAGAGAGTATTTACTGAGCCTGTCTTTTTTTTTCTCTCTGAAGACTTTGATATGAGTTGCAAATTCCAGACACTGGGCTAAGCTATGCATCGAGGTGATACATGTGCTGTATTAGCTCACCAGCAATGGGAAATGTTCTGTGGCTGTACAGCCTTGATACTGTGAATTTTTTGATAGGTATGATAATCACAGGGAGATTCTGCTGAAAGGAGGACTTGATGGAGACTATCAAGATGATAGTTTAGATCTGCTGCGCTACTTCACTGTTAGCTGTTACTCTGGATATGGAGATGATGAAAAGGTAATGAATTAGTTCATCTTTAATGAACAAGTTTAAATTTCATGAGAAGTGTTGGCATTTGCTTCATGTTGGAAAGCTATGTGTGGAATTGTTTAGCACAGGTAGTAACAATGCTTACGCAAATCTTTCTAGGACAAAACTTATGCTGTATGCTTAGGGAAGATCTAATTCCTGCTTATTGTCCAACAGTTACTTAGTCATAACTTCCAACTATACCATACAACTGCGGAGTGTGTGTATGTTATTTATTGAAGTTATATAGTGAAGCATTCCAATGTTTTGCAAGACCATCTGTTTATTCAGAAATACCTTTTAGCAAGCTAGGATGCTTCAAACTGGGGTGGGCGTGGCATGGGAAAAGCAATATAGCAACAGTCCTCAGCAAAAGTGTGCTCCTATAATTGAATTCCTTCTTGGATTTTAAGATACTCACCGTAACTTAAAAAGGTCCAGGTGATTAGAAAAACCTCTGCCAGAGAAAATTCCTATCTGTCTTCATGTTACTATACTAGGAATGAGTTAGAAATATCTTAATCTAAAAAGATAGGGTATTTAATATTGAATTTTATATTGGAACTTCTTCAGAACTCAATCCCTGTGTAACCAGAAACTTACCAACATCTCCAGCATGCTGAAACTTTTTTTGTGTGTGTAAAGATTTGAATACAGGTGCTTGATATCTGAGAGGGACAGAGACTACACGGAGGAGATGGAAATAAAAAGAATGTGAGAGATTAAGAACTTTGTTAAATAGAAGGGACTTGCTATCTATGGCAAGTGCTTACAAGGCCTTTGCCCTGATTTTTGAGCCACTGTTCCAGAGTTGCGATGTTTATCTAACACTACTGTAGCTAAGCATTTGTACATCTATGATTGAGCTGTGCAAAATGAGTTGAAACTTTTTTTTTTAATATCAGGGATTCTTTACAGTCTATCGACAAGTTTTTGAAAAGATTGCAAAAGAAGAGCTGCAATATACAACCCAAGAAGATACTGAAGAATTCCCTATGTTTGGATATTCGCAAAGTGACTATGATACGGTAAGAGCAAGAATAAATCTGAACTGAAAGTAATACGGTTAAGTCATTACTTGTCACACACTGAAATCGAAGGAAAGGTTCCTGCTTGCTCTGAGGTGAATCCAAACTATGTAGCTGCTGTCTTTTCTACTGCTTACTACTGCTAGACCATCCATTACTATAAAGGAAGTGCCTGTGTTCTGATTCATAATAATTTAGGTGATTTAAAATTGGTATTTCCTGTTGGACTATATTTTTAGCCAAGCTTTTAGGGTAGGTTGTCAGACAAACACTTAACAGGGCTAACCGTTAATTATGCCAATGGAACTTAAGTGCAGCACAAGGCCTGTAAACAAAAGACAGATTTGCTTTGCGTCCTGGTGAGAATGATTTACTGGTGTTTTAATGCACCTTACATTACAAAAAGGATATTGAGGTAATTTTTTTTTTTAAATACCATGTACTGTCTTGTTTCCTTTAGCAAAACTGCATAGCACTGCATAACACAGCCTTTAGAAAACTGGAGATGTGTCGCGACGGAGGGAAGACACAGTCACTCAATATGAGTGATCAGCAGACTTTGTTTATTGTCCCTTACATCACCTTTTATGCCTTGTTATAATTAGCTCATACATATTACAAAGTTAAGCTCATTATTGGTTAGTTGCCTAAATACCAAGCCCGCCCCTAGTTTCTCTTCTGTAGTTATTCTTTCCCACCTGCAACATTCTTTTCCCACCGAAATCTTCCTGTTATTGTCTAACAAGAACAGCCAAGGACAGTGTATTTGCTTTACTTCAGATAGCTGAGAGCGATGTGCATTTTGTCCAGCCAGCTGGACTGTCTATGAGACCTTTTTTCAGCTAGCCATTTATCCACAGATGGGTAATTGACCTGCAATGTGAACTTCCACTGTGATGCTCTTCACCTACGATTATTCTGTATAAGATTAATTTCCAGAATATTGCATGCTTTCCTTTGGGAAGCAAGAAGAGAAAATGTGTGTGGGGTGTTTGACTTTTGTTAGCTGGTTTGCCAACTATTTGTGTATTCTGCAGGCCTACAAAGTTTTTTGAAGTTAGCGGTATTCCTGTGTTGAAATTAAATAGTAAAGCATACCACTTACCCCAGTGAATAACTGCACATATCAAGAGTACTGAATGTTTTTTGTAGACGCTGCTTCTCCCTGTCACTTCTAGTAGAATTGTACTGTAGACTAACTATTATGAAGTTTAAATTGCATTCTGAAAAATTCTGCAAAAATTTAACTTCAATGGTACAAAACAACTCTGGAGTTTGAAACGAAGTTACAAATCAACTGAAAAGTGTCACAATGGGTGTTTGAATGTCAGGTAAATTACAGGATGGCTTAACATAATGGAAATCTTTCCCGGAAAGAATATTAGTGCCTCTGAAACTGCTAAAATCCCTCTTTATGGGTTACCTTGAAACATCATTTGGAAGCTGTTTTTATCTGAGGCCATGGGATAGATAACGATTATAGATGCAGATTTGTGCGTCAATAACTGCAAAAATGGCTGGAATTCTAGCACCAGCATGCTTTGACATCTGCCTTGTCACACTGTTTTGGAAGCAGCACTTTTTTGCTTAAGGGGATTCATAAAGATTTCATTTATGAATTCAGTTAAATGGGAATGTTGTCATCTCTGTTATATTCAATCACGAAGACATTACACTGTCAGAGATCCCAGCTTACATGCCTACTTCTGTACTTGGTGGGAGTACCGTGGGAAAAGAGTTTTAGAAGGGGGCTACAAAAACTCTGCAGAGGCTTCAAAATCTGTGATGCGAATGACCTCTGGTTCAGTCTACTGAGTTAATTCGCAAGAAGCCTGAGAGGCAGCTAGATCAGTGCCAGGCAGCCAAGGAGATATACTTAAGTCGTGACTCTGCAGGTCTTCATGGGAGAAAAGACTTGTAGGTCAATTAGATGCAGAACAAAAGCGATTGGCTCAAGATATACTAGTAGACAAAACACCACCTGGGAGTTTGGCAAGAGCTGCTGTACAGTCTTCCAGAGAATCAGAGATGCGCTTGTATTTCAGGTAGCTGCTGAGGAGGAGGAAAGTCTAGCTCATACAGCTGGTGAAGGGGAGAGTGATCCCTGTCATCATTGATGGCCAGCAATTGATCTGCACAGAATAACCCCTTCTGAAGCAGAAGTCTGACACAGGGAGTCTTAAGCTCGCTTAAGTTATTGATTAATATTCATATTGATTGGTTATTATAGAGCTGGAGTTTTGTGATAGCAGGGAAAAACCGTAGTGACTTAGCTGCCAAAGGCCACAGCCATGAACCTTTGCTTATAGATAGGCCATTAGAACTTAGCGTTGAGGTGTTGATAGTTGTAGTCCATTTG
This sequence comes from Falco rusticolus, assembly GCF_015220075.1. Classification (NCBI taxonomy): domain Eukaryota; kingdom Metazoa; phylum Chordata; class Aves; order Falconiformes; family Falconidae; genus Falco; species Falco rusticolus. The sequence continues at coordinate 71,708,592 of NC_051210.1, read as the reverse complement.
AATACTATGGCAGGAGGAGAAGAGGGGATACTAGAAAAGATTTTAACTGTTAGTTAAATACTTCTATGAGGTATAAAAAACAAACAGTAGCAGGTAGAAGTAAGTCTAAAAACGCAGCTTAATGTGGCAAGTAATGTAAGAAGGGAGTTTACATCTATCTTGCTTCCTGAATATACAAAATGCAGAAGGTTAATAATTACTTGAGAGGAGTAGAAAAACCAAAAAATAATTATTATGCCATTTTATATTAATACAGCATTTACTTATGCATAGTAAAAGGAAGAGACAATTGTGGATAACTGGCTAGCTGAAAGGGTCACATACATAGTCCAGCCGGCTGGACAAAAATGCACATCGCTCTCAGCTTATCTGAAGTAAAGCAAAATACACGTCCTTGGCTGTTCTTGTTAGACAATAACAGGAAATTTCGGTGGGAAAAGAATGTTGCAGGTGGGAACAGATAACTACAGAAGAAAACTAGGGGCGGGCTTGGTATTTAGGCAACTAACCAATAATGAGCTTAACTTTTGTAATATGTATGAGCTAATTATAACAAGGCATAAAAGGTGACTGTAAGGGACAATAACAAATCTGCTGATCACTCATATTGAGTGACTGTGTCTTCCCTCCGTCGCGACAGAGAATAAGGAAGATCATTAGTGTTTCTGTTACATTCAGAGCTAGAGGGCATCATTTTAACCTTCAGTGCTAAGTTGCTAACAGAACAGCAGTTAAGTGCATCTTGTCACATTATTAATTATGCAATTCATGGTTCCTTGCTATTGTATGTGCCAACAATTTACATGGGTTAATAAAGAAATATTAAACAAATTAATGAAATAAAAGTCCATCAAGGGCTATTAATTTCTGTTTCGCTCAGACGGAGAGATATACAGAGACAAAATAGCATTATGTGCATGTATTTATTTTATTGCTCTTATTGTGCTGGTCTTTGGCTGCTGTTGGAAACGAATGGCTGACCTTTGGTGTAATTTAGTATGGTGGTTCTTGGGCAATATGTGCATATGCCTGCTTGCAGACAGTAGTGTATCTGATTCAGTTTGACAGGAAAGTACAGCACGGCTAAGTAACCAAGCACTAGAGTCAGCACGATTCAATCCTATGAGGAGATACTTTGTAGAAGTTGCAGTTTGGAATAGTTTAGACAAGGCTGTTGATTTGGCATGGTTTGAAATTTTAAGAATGATATTAGAGGTTTCTCTAAACCTTCATGTGGTTTACTTACACTCTGAGGGAAAACTGTGGCCTGTATAGAGGACACAACTCCTACAAAAGTCCTGAATTTACTTGGTATGGTTTTTGTCCCTGCTCCTAACTTGTTCAATTTTTTTCTTTTTTCTCAACAGGTAGTCCACCCTTTCTATGCATATTGGCAGAGTTTCTGTACTCAGAAAAACTTTGCCTGGAAAGAAGAATATGACACACGACAAGCCTCAAACCGCTGGGAGAAACGAGCTATGGAAAAAGAGAACAAGAAAACAAGAGTAAAGCCAGAAAAGAGAAAGAACTGGTCCGTCAGCTAGTAGCCTTTATTCGTAAAAGGGATAAAAGAGTACAGGCTCACAGAAAACTTGTAGAACAACAAAATGCAGAAAAAACTAGGAAGCAGAGGAATTTCGGAGGCAGCAGAAATCAAACAAGCCAAGTATGTAAATATGGAACAGATCTTTTCTTTTAACTTGGAGAAACTATCCATGTGGATCTGTGTAGACTTAGATTCTAACAGTAGCTCCATTTGGTCTTTTACGTCCTTGAAAATATTGTATTGTTTTGTTATATATTAGTCTCAGGTCTCAGCTTTTTAAAACTTGAGTGTCCTCTGCATTTTATTGACATGTAGAGATATGAGATAACCAGGGAGTAGTTATCTGTGTGCTGCAGGTAACTGGCTGCAATAGCACAGAATCCAGCATGATCTGACTTCCCCACTTAAGTAAAAGTTAATTGTTATCATTGTTACTTCAAAGAAAAAAGAATGTATGCTTGAAATGAGGAGAACAGGACTGTGACAGCCTGGACTTAGATCAGCTTCATCTGCCTTGGAACTGCACCTGCTAAAAGAAAGTGAAAAAATGAATTTAGTTTTGCCTTTCTTTTATAGCTCTCAGAATGACCCTTTCATTGGACTAATGCATCATTTTTTTCAATGCTTTTATTTTTCCCAAAAGAGGAAGAGACAATCTCCAAGTGTAAGCACAATTTATTCTTCCAACTAGAAGAGCTTTTTTCCTGCAAATGGGAGGAAGTAGCTTAAATTTTTAATAAGATGCACTTGCAAAATAATTGCATATTGAAGAAAATTATGTAATATAATGTATATGTGATAAGTTACCTGTATTTTTTTTACTGAAGGGGAGAATGAAGCAGAGCTATGCCTTTACTGACAAATGGCTTGATAATTCTGAGTCCAGGAGCCGCTGAAGCAAATTCAGCTGTGCTGTGGGCACTGATTGATACGCGGGGCCACACTTAGATTTGGAAAACTGAGCTGGTACATTTCCTAGCACAGAGTCAAGGAGTAATGTGCTGGTGGCTTTTGTGGGTCTCTATACTGTTTGTGGATTTGAATCTGCCAGCAGGTAAAACAAGCTATATCTTGCTTGAGAATTGAGCTTACCTTCCTGCTGGCAGCTTCATATTGACCATGGTGCATAAGCACTTCCTGCCTGAAATTCAAGCAGGACCCACCTGTGCTAATACCTCTTTATTTGCACTGTAGATGTGCCCATTGACATCACAAATTAACTGCCTAAATTTCCAGGCCCTACAGACAATTTTTTGCTCCATCATATGTTCAGAACTTTCCTCCTGAAATGCCAAAGAACAAGTTTTCTTCTAAGTAATACTGTTTCTGTAATTCCCATCTCATGGACACAACATAGAAGTTACTGTATTATTCTACTTGAAGGCTTGCTGAGCACTATGAAGAGCAGAGCTGGATAACGATGTCAGATCTGGAGAGAGGGTTGCAAGAGATGGAGGCACAATATGAAAAGGAATTTGGAGATGGATTAGATGATGAAGATGAATTAGAAGAACAGGAGACAAAAGGCATTGGAGGTATGGGGTGTAGGGGGATGATCTGTATTGAGTTGTTGCAGCCAGAGTATTGGCTCACTGTACTTAGAGCCCCTGATTCACAATTCTGACCGTAGTGCCACTCCCTGCCTCCAGCTGAGGGGTGCCAGGCTAGAGTCTGACCCTCTCTGGTGCTTTCCATTGAATATGAGAAGACATCAAACTACAATGGTTAATTTATGCTGATGTATGATTTGGTGAGATGGTCTTCTGCATGTCAGTAATATAAAGAAGCTGAATGTCAGTGTTATGACTATTTGCTAGACTTTTAAGGGCAGCTTACTCAAAAATCACTCGTCTGACTTTGTCTTTCTGATCCCCACTGATCTCTTTAGACAAAGTGAATGATGAAACTGGAGAAGCTGAATTTGTTGATGGTCTGTACTGCCCTGCTTGTGACAAACGGTTAAAAACTGAGAAAGCGTAAGTGCTTGTGGTTGGGGATTTGGGGGTGAGGCTGTTGGGTTTTTTAACATTTTAAAAAATGTTTTGTAAAGACTTTTTAACTTCATAACAGTCAGTATTGTCTTTCTAGTAGAGACATTGTCAGAGCAGAATTTTCCATACTTGGTAGTGCTGGATAATGGGCCTGTTGTTAATTTATATGTAAGTAGAACAGTGTTTGCTCAGAGCTACCTGCAGTAACAATCTGCTGGTCTTCACAGCATGAAGAATCATGAAAAATCAAAGAAGCATCGAGAGATGGTAGCACTGTTACGACAGCAACTGGAAGAAGAAGAGAGGTTTCCTGTGTCTTTGGATGATGCAGATGAAATACATACCAAAGAGGAGGAAGAAACAGAAGATGTGTCTAAGCAGAAGTACTTTAAATTGGTTTTAATTTTACTGTGACTGATGATTTAACAAGTCTGGAAGGGCCTCAGAGGGAGTTTCTGATATTTTATAGTTGTGTGGGAACTCACAGTATTGTGTGATTTAAAATATTTCCTAGCATCAGAGTTCCAGTAAAATGCATGCATTAGTATGACTGGATTCGAATGTTGTAGGATAAGTATCATATTTTCTCTGCTTCTTAAAGTTAGAAAATGAAGGTAAGGAAAAGCAGCAATTATTATTTTTCAAACAGGAACTTGCACAGGGCCAGTGTTTATTGATTAGGTATTTTTTGTCAGTTGGATGCTGGCATACATAGAAAATTAATGTGATTGAAAAAGAGATGATTTTAAATTCTTATCTTTGTAGATTGTCAAAGAAGCAGAGGAAGAAACAGAAAACAGTGATGGTATGTAGTCATAATAATATTCAGGGAACTTTACAACCCAGTTCTGTTATCTCCTAACTAGTTTTTTTTTGTCCTGAAAAATAAGAACTTGATATTCTACAGAACTTGAAGAGTTTTTAAATTTGTAATTCTTTGACTGCAAAATAATTTTTTTACACTTACAATCGTATTTTATGATAATCATCTCATAGACTTCACTTTGTTCTGTTTGTGCAGATCCTAATAAATGTGGTGCTGGATCTAAAAAGGCTACACTCTGAAGTGTAAGGAAAATGGATGGAAATGGGCAGATAGGGAGAATGCAAGGAATTGATCAGAAAGACCAGCAATGGCCTTAGTGTGTTAGCAGCTCCATTTTGTGTTGGTGGTTTTCTGCTTCGGTTGCTAGAGTTCGTATAATGTATTATTTGCTAATCTCTAACGTGGGGTGGGCGAAGTAACACAGTATTGGCATCCTGCCGACACTGTAGTTGTTGGAACAAACACATCCATTCCACCTTTCACTTGAATTGTAAACACAAGTAGCACCCATCTGTTGTACTCTAGGTTTTGAGTCTATGCAGGATTTGACAGATCTGTGCTGACGGCAACAGGGTGAAATTCAAGAACTGCAAGCTGTTTCAGGCTTGAGTGGCAGGAGTGCCATAGTGAGCAAAGTTTTCTGTCAGCCTTCCTCAAGTTTGATCCTTTTCAGCTCTTACCTGCCTGCTTACTAGCTTAATCCTAGCCTTGTCCCAGTGAGATTGTCTCCCACGTTTGATCACAAGCTCTTCTGCGGCCCGGACAGTAGGTGCCACTCTTGCCTAGCATGAGCTAGAATCTTGTGCAGCAATATTCTTCTGGAAACATAATCTCTGTCCTCTACCAAGCTTTATGGGGTGCAGGGAATCGCTGTGGTTTTCGTTTTCTTTTCCTGAAGGTAATTAGCCAAGTTTTTTTCAGGTAGCTGAGACTTACAGGTGATAGTGTTGCGTTAATGTAGTGTTAGGCCAAATGTGTTATCCTGCTTTTGAGAGCTGTGTTTTGCTTCAGACAGGCTCAAGCGTTGACCTTTTGCCAAGTCTACCTCTGTCTTCTGGTACATGGAAAAGACTGCCAGTGTTTCTAATGTTAGGGAGGGAAAGTACAGTGTGTCTAGCTTCAGTCAGCTCAGTTATTTTGGCTTAAGTGTCCTAAAGCAGGTATTTAGTCTAAATAATTAACATTTTGTAGAACTGTTGTCTCACAAATGGAGTTCGTTACTCAGTGTACAAAGAGCCAATCTCATATGCAGAGCCGAGATCCCATTTATCGCATGTCTGTGCAGAGGTGGGTGCTGGGTTGTAAATCCACAAAGCTGCACCTCTTAACACTTGCTAAAACATTTTATATACTTTGAACGATTGTTAATAATGACATTTCGTGACATTTAAGTTTCACTGGTTCTTACCAGTCTTGTCTCCCATTAAAAGGTACAGTATTACTTTTTTCACCTGGCATGTTCTGTGGGGAGGGGGCTTTGTTAGCTGGGGGCTTTCTTTGCTCCAGGGTGGATCTTTTAGTATGTTAATTAGGCTGGTTCACACACGGTTCAAGTAATTTTCTGTCTGCTTTCATTAACCATTTGGTTCTCCTTGAGCTTATCTTGTTAGGCCTTAGATTGATGTATTTATGGTGCCTGTTCCTTCTCCCAAGGCCTGTCTTACTATTTTCAAGTTAAAAAACAGACCGATCTGTTAACCATTTACATGCGTATGTTTGATCTAATATTGAGCTGATTGACTACGAAGTTAGAAGAAAAGCCACTATCTTGTCATGTGAAATTGCAGCCAGAACAGAATGAGCCCTGTGTGTAATTTAAAGCTACCTTCATTCTCCTCTTGTGTGGTTTTAGAGGCTGTTTATTGGTGTTTCTTATTGTTGTCTCTAAAGCAGAAGTCTGTTCCTGGTGTGCAACAAGCCAATCTTACACACGGAGACGGGATAACTGTTTTATTCCAGAGTTGCACAGGTCAGGATGCTGGCGAACACAGCCAGCACACCGCAGTACAAAGTTACAAACACGGTATGCAGAATCTTACTGCACTTTCCCTGCCCAGAGGGATTTGCTACACATCTGCATATCCATCACCCAACTTATTTTACGACTACACTTGCTCTCTGAGGAAGGGTCTTTTAGTGGGCCTGGGACTCTCCCTTAAGGGGTGTGATGTTTAGTATTGCTAGTGAGGATAGTTCACTTCTAGGGTGAGGCTAAAGACCTTGAGAGCCAACTAACTGGAGTTTCACACGAACGAGGTAATCTAAGTGCGTACGGCTTGCCCGGCAAGGAGAGGATGCTCTTTGTCTTTCCTTAGGCTGACCCCCTTCATTAGAAGTTCTTTCATTCATCGTTCTTGACAACTCTAGAGGGTCGGCCTGACCTAAACTCAGTGCACATATAGTAAAACACTCAAGAGTTCAAGGATTCAGGAGTTTAGACAACATCAACAACAGATGGCTGCATCTTTCACATCTGAACTAAGGTTTTAATTGTTACAATCTCACTGAAAACACAGTAAATTTAAGAGGATCCATGGCTTTATTCTCCCCACCCACCCATTTCAGGTGAACGAGTGTAATACTACAAACATATCACTAATGAACTTGAAGTAGTTAACTTGCGTTTCTTCTGTTTGGACAGACTTATGAGGACTCTTTTGATAGAAGTACTGATGAAGAAACAGCTGAACAAAAGGAGGTGCCCAGCATGGACAAGGACAGTGGCTCAGCAGAGGAGCTGGTAAATGATGGCCAAAGATGTGCCATGTCAGAGGATGCAAGTGCTACAGAAGATGTTGGCCAAGTGAATGAAGCAACAGCTGAAGTAAAAAGGTGCGCTCACTCTCAATACTGCAGTCACTGTTGTGTTCTGTGTTGTTTGATTCTGTCAAGTCTAGATTTACTCACCAACGTGAATGGGGGGCTATGCAGTTGAATAAATGATATGAAACATGGGGTGTTAGGACCTACTCCGGAAATGGTGTTTGACTGCAGTTCCCTGCCACATCACCTACCAGTACCTGGTTGATCATCTAGCTGCATCTTGAGATCAAGAATTGATCATATAAATTAAGTTGCTTTATTTTTTTGCTGGAAGCACTTGTATTGTGTTGTGTGAAGGAAGAACAAGGGAAAGCAGTGGAGACAATATTCAAAAACCATTGGAAGCTCTTAAATGTTGAACGTTCTTGTGCACTGATCTTGGTTTCTGTTTGTCTGTCAGCAGTGCTAAGCTTAAAGGAAAAAAAGCCAAGGATGCAAAAAAGTCTGCTAAGGCATCTTCAGAGCACCCAACAACGGTATGTCAAGTCACATTATTTAAAAGCTGGTGGTCATATTACTACAAACAAGGTTAGCTGGCTGATCACCTCCAGTCCACAAATTCTGTTTCAGTTTTCTGCTTACTTTTTAACTATACAGGTATTTCTAACCATGTAATTTTAATAGAAGCTAGGAGACTGGAACATCAGCTCTTGTTCTCTCAGACGAGCAGGACTACATTTCAGTTCTAGGGGTTGCTAAAGCTCCATATCCAAGGCAGTTCAAAGCAAACAAATTAAACAACTGCAGACAGAGCTGTTCTCATCAGGCAGGTGACAGGCAGTACTGTTTTGCATCTTTCCCGATATTGATGCTTCCCAGAAAGAGCAAAATCTTGCAGTAATTACAACCAAGACATATTAAATTCGCTAGATCCGAGAGCCTGAAGTGTTATGTATATAATCAGGTGAGACCAAAAGTATTATCTTGAATTAGATTTGCAATGCTTCTATTTTTCTTCTGGGTTCTACTTAGTACTCTCCCAAATTTCAAGAAGTTATACTTGTGATTTTTTAAAGCCACATATTTAGTTGTTAATCACTAATGGAGTGTCTGTAATAGAAACAAACAGCTTATTCACATTTTGTTGTCTTAAGAGGAACTGTATGCAACAAATTGTTGTATTTATTACGTGTTCCATACAAATATGAAGCATTGGGGTTTTTTTTTCCTCATTGCAGAACGAAGTTCCCATCTACTGTGTAACCTGCAACTGTGCATTTCCATCCCGAAATAAACTGTTTGAACACCTAAAAGCCACAAAACATGCAAAAGCCACACAAGCACCGGCTGTAAATGGAGCTGTAAACACCAGAAACAAAAAAGAGAAACGTAAGAACAGATAGAACTTTGTTACAGTGACAGTCTTCAGAACTGTACATGAAAACTCTCCCAAAACTGAAGGGTGCACACTGCCTGTGTCCAGAGTTAAACAAGCAAGACTACTTATGGGAAAAAAAGGAAGATGCAACAAAAAGAGTATTTTCTTGTGAAGGAACCTGTGCTTTCTTCTGGTTTTATCTGCCTTTCTTTAATTACTAGATTTGACCTGTCATCTCAGCCGCTTTCACATTGGGGGTGGAGAAACAGTAAGTCACAGCTACTCACCTTGTATTCCTGTAGAAACTTTCCACACACAGAAAATAATTTCTTCTTTTAACACTTGCTGCCTTTCTTTGGAGATGGCTGAGCTCAGCCAACAGAAGGGCCTGTGTTTCTTTGATCATTTATTAAAGACGAAACATCACCAAGACATGGAAAACCACAGGCTTTTCTTCTGCCATCCCCAAGGGCCCTTTCAAATTACTTAATTACATTATAAACAGCAGACAGAAGGGCAAAAGAGTAAAATGACAATGCTGGTTAATCAGTTTTGACAATTCCTGTTGGTTTTGTACATCTACCTGCATGATGTGTTGCGAAAAAACAAGTCTAGTGGAAGAGCCTTGCTGGAATAAATGAAGGTAGAAATAATAAATAAATATGAGTGAATAAATTAAATTTGTTCTGATTTCTAGTGAAAAACACAGGAATTGGTATTGCACTCTGTTCAAGTGCATGATCTACCTGATCTTGAGTAGCACAAAAAAAAAAAAAAAAACAAACATGTTTTTCAAGTGGAAATGGGTTTTACACAGGAATTGTCAGTGCAGTTGGAGAAGGCAGTGCTCAGCAAGGGCTGTATGTTGCTTAGCAAGCCCGTAGAGTGAAATTTTCCAGACTTGATGATCTTGCATTAACTAAGTTCCTCTAAAGTTTCAACTCATCACGCAAAATGGTAGAATATTCTCCTTCACCCACAAGTTCACATGTAATATTTATTTAGTCAAGGAATTATTTAAATGTTAGAATTTGAATGAAAGTGGAATGATAAATGTACAGCTCTTACTGACTGTCCACAATGCAATTTTTTTTTTTTTTTTTTTTTTTGGGAAACTGGAAGAAGTAATTAACTGAGACATTAAAAAAAATGATTATGTGAGAAAGAAACGTGGCATCCTATTTCACCAGCCAGAGTTTTCATCTTTGCTAAATGACTAATAGATGTGCTG